>NW_005873963.1:0-18681 GCF_000147115.1 Myotis lucifugus | reverse complement strand
CCCCACTGGGGGTTGCGTGGCCAGCCTGTGTGAAAGGCTGAGGGCTGTTTTCAAACTGGCCACACGCCCTTCAGGGTGGGGGTCCCCACTGGGGTGCCTGGCCAGCCTTGGTGAGGGGCTGAGGGCTGTTTGCAGGCTGGCCAAGCCCCCCAGTGGGGACCCTCACCCCATGAGGGTGTGGTCAGCTTGGGTGAGGAGCTGATGGCTGTTTGACGGCTGGCCACACCCCTTTCAGGGTGGGGGTCCCCACTAAGGTGCCTGGCCAGTCTGGGTGAGGGGCTGATGGCTGTTTGCCAGCTGCCCACGGCCCCGGGCAACCCAGGCTCCCAGACCCTCCTTGAGCGGAGGCCACAGCTGCTGGAAGCAGGTATCTGGGATTTATTTATCTTCTATAATTGAAACTTTGTAGCCTTGAGTGGAGCCCACAGCCAGCCAGGGCAGGCTCGAAGCTTGGCTTCCTCCATCACCAGGGGCAACCCAAGCCTCCTGTTTGCTCCAGCTCTGTGGCCGCTGCCATCTTGGTTAGGTTTATTTGCATACTCGCTCCTGATTGGCTGGTGGGTTTGACTTGTGGGTGTAGTGGAGGTATGGTCAATTTTCATGTTTCTCTTTTATTAGATAAGATAATAATCTATATTTTTCAGCTCCAAAGCTTTCTCATCACTCCCTGCCTATAGGAAGTTGGGTGTCCAGTGACCTATTTTCATTTTTGTGTCTCTGGCTCATTTAGCTCTAATAATCAGAGCTCCACCAACACTTTTCTATTTTTTTCTAAGTTATTTTCAATCAGGTTGGGGTTGAATCAATGCCCCCCAAAACACATCTATAAGTCATTTCAAGACTGATCTCTCTCTATTTTAGGCAGAATAGCATCTTTAAGGTTTTTAGAAGCCATTTAGTCTAGCTTAGCAGGTCTAATTCGCATTGGCTTAAATTTATCTAGGTCAATGCTTTAGAAAAGGTGGTCTCCAGACCAGTAGCATCACCTGAGGACTTTCTAGAAATGCAATTTGTGGGCCTCACCCTAAAACTACTAAGTTATAATTTCTCAAGAAAGAGTTTTAATAAGCTCTTTTGTGCACACTGAAGTTTGAAAACCACTGTTGTTCATAAGGTTCTTATAGCCATACCTTTGATTTGGTTCTCATCCAGTGGCCATTTCTTACAATGAGAATAATTTGCAGGCTAGAGAAAAGGGGGATGGAAAATGTTTAGTTTTCCAATTCAGCAAGTCTTAGACACAATATTTCCTCTAAATTCTTCTTGCAAGCTGAAAATTTTCTTCTTTAGTTTATCTATCTCATGCAGTTAACATATCACATGCAGCTAAAAACAACTAACTGATCTTTTTAACATGGCTTTCTGACATCCAAGTTATCTCAGGACACAAATGTTCTACAACTAAATAACTTAAGTTGCCCATTTTTAGCCTTCAATAACAATTTCCTCACAAATTTCTCAGCCTTCATTAACAGTTTTCCTTTTATTTATTTTTTCTTTTTGGTAACAGCTTTTTAACTGCCTCTCCAAGCTGGAGCTATATAATTTGTTTCCAAAGCAAAGGCCACGTGTTTTCAATCTTTGACATAGCAGCATCGTACTTTTAAATAGCCAAATCTATTATTAATGATAGAGGCCTGGTGTATGAATTCGTGCATGGGTGGTGTCCAGCCAGCTTGCCCCAGTCGGGGCCAATCAGGCAGGGTTGGCTGGGGGTGGGGGGTGGGGAAGGGGAATGCGGGCAATGGCCAGCCAGCCCCACCCCCGATTGTGGTGGGGGGACAATCGGGGGCAGGGAAAGCCGGGGGAGGGTCATGGGGGTTGGCTGGCCAGCCCCATCCCCTGGTCGAACTCCCAATCAAACTCCCAGTCGAGGGGACAATTTGCATATTAACCTTTTATTATATAGGATCTCTAGTTGTGTACCAATCATCCCAAAACTTAATGTTTAAAACAACTCTTTATTTCCTCCCTACTCTCAGGTCAGCCATTTAATCCCAGCTGAACTAAGCTGACAGGTCTCACCTTTATTTGGAGTCCCTTGGCAGTTCTCCTGGATGCAGCTTATAGCCCAGTCTACTTATACATCTGGCAGGTGGCTGGGGCTGTAGGCCGAGAGGACCTGCTCTCTTTCCCATGGCCTCTCTAGCAGACTAGATGGGCTTTCTCAAAGAGAGCTAGGATCCAAGAGGGCAAAAATGAAAATTTCCAGTCCTCTTCTATCTTACTCATATAACTTCATTGTATTCCTTTGATCAATGCAAGTTACAATTCCAATCTAGATTCAAGGGAATAGAGAAATAAACCACCTTTTGCTGAGAGGAGCAGGAATACCACATTGCAATGGGACCTACATACAAAGACTAGAGAAACCTTTGGTCATATTTCTCAGCATACCACAGTACACTTGGGAAAATTATTTGTAATTAAGTTAATGACCTCTCATATTACCTGGAGCCTCCATTTAATAACTGCAGTAGGGACGTTAACATGTCCAAACCAAGATATCCATGAATAGATTTACCAAAAGCATGGTATCCATGAATAATGATAAAACAATGAGTTAGGGCACAAAATATGGCAAGAGGTGAACAAAAGTGATAGTAACAGTGGCTTCAGAAATGGCAAATCCCAGCATCTCTTAGGTCTCATTTAACCCTTAATTGATTATCTAATATTGAATGCCAAATAATAAGGGAGAGAAAGTTAAAAAGTTATCAGTTGATATGAGATGGGAAAAAGCAGAAAGAGAAGGAGAAATAATCTTAGGAACCGTTTAGTATTTGGTCTATTGCAAAACACAGGGAGACGGGTTTGCTCTGAGCTCACTTGTATACGCAGGGGTCTAGTAGTGTGAGTCATGCAATTTGGATTCATAAAGGGTTTGAATGAGTGAAGTGCAGTGTCAGAGTCTCCTCTGACCCCGTTTACTTATCCCAATTGTGGGCAGACAACAAATGGCAAAAAATCAACATTTCTTCATTGCACTTGCCGAAATATAGCTGGAACTATGTTTCATACTTACTTGCTTGTTTTTATTGTCAGTCTTTCTTCCAGGGCAAGGACTATTAATCTTTGGTTCAGTCCTGCACCCTGAGTCTAGGTCAGTGCCTGGTATAAACACTATTTGTTAAATGAAGAAACAAATAATTGAAATGAATGTGCAAGTATGTGGCAATCTTGTGAGTGTAAATAACATTTGCTTAATTGTTGAATTTAAGAAATTAGAAATCAGTATTTTAATTTATAGTCATATTTATTCTCTTACTTGGATCCTGAAACAAATTCTCCTTTATTAGAAAACTAAAAAGCTAAAATAGTCCAGTTTCTTAGTGTTTTCTAACTTCACAAATTATATTAATCTTAAGGATATGAATCTTTAGGATTTAGAAATGAGACTGCAGAATTCCCTGAAAGCTCAGGAATTCTTAAAATCATATTACACTGTATTTTTCATAATACTTTATTTACATCTTTCAAAATAATAACTGGTAACTAAAATAAATACTTTTTCTAAATATAATACTTTTTCTAAAACTAAAGTTTTAGTGGTTTTATACTAAAAAGTTACAATAACAAGTAAAATTTTAATTACTATATATGGTGACAAAATTATATATTTCAATAATATGTAAAATATCTCCATCTGATTTGGACATTTGATAACAGAAAATATTGAAGCAAAAGAATATAACAGAAAATAGATGTTAATTAAAATTATTAAAAACTGAAATACAATACCACAAATATTCAATATTTAAAAGTGATTCTTAAAGTGAAATTTTAAAACAAAAGACTATTCTATCTGATATTTTTAACCTTGTTTCATTACAAATATTCCAGAATAACAAAAAAATATTTTTCTTTTGTTTTACTACTTCTTTTTAAATATTTTTTGTCAACTTGTCCTGATTTTGTTTCTGCCATTGGAATTGATATTCCTCCAACTAACTCAGATTCATTTCTAATTTTTACATCATAGAATTATTCATATTCTCCATCTTCTCTTTGTATTTCTTCTGTTAAAGAATAAATGACTATGCTGAGTATTCTAAAACTGGAAAAAAAAAACAGAAAACTTAGGTTTCACTTATAAAACACAACATTAGGTTCCCTAGAAAGTTAACAACTACAGAATCAGGAGTTGAAATTATTTGTTTTCAATACTTATTTCTTGGAATATCACTTGTAGTATAAACTGTACTGTGCATGTAAACTTAATACTTGTTTTATTTGTTAGAATTACTCACCAACAGCAGCAGACTTGGCTTTGAATGCATTAAAAATCACAAGCAAGACTAACATATCAGAGTGTGGTTGCTTCTGTCCCAACCTTCAACTCCTCAAGTCAGCTTCTGACTATTGTGTCAGTGGATTCTTCAGACCAAGTAATTAATGTCCTATGTTAATTGTTAACCTTTAATTCTCACAGGAGAGCTACACTACTCTTTCCTGTTTTCCTATTTTTTCCCCAGAATATGGGATTCTGGAAAACATAAATTTCCTGAGAAATACTGCTACTGGGCAGTGAAAGCTAGGAAAATTTCAGGGCAAGAGAAATAGGTAAACTGGGACAAGAAAGCTAAAACAAGGCCAAACAGTGTGGGAAATCTGTAGCCTATTTATAAATAACAAACCATCTTCCCCAAACCAAGGACACTTAAGAGCAAATGGTTAAAAGTCCCCCTAACAAGAGAATGCAAGAAAGGAGGGAGTAAGGGAAAAGGAAAAAAGGGCAGTATATATATATGTGTGTTTTACTCCCTAAACAGAGAAACCAGAAGTCTCAAGACTTGGCAAGATAAAATTGCCATGTGCTGAGAAGGCCACAACAAAGTAAAGAGGGACCTTGAGAATTAATCTGTACCAAAAGACTCAGTATAAGAGTTTTGAAACCTATAGACAGGAGGGAATATAATTCCTCGAACCCCCACCCAACTGGCTCTTCAGATAAACTGGGTGATGCTCATCTGCACTCTGAGCCAGATGAAGTAGATTTGCTTACCCTGCTTCTTTAATAAATTTGCTTGCTTTAGTTACTTAAACAAATATGCTTTGTCACAATCAAGTCTCTTGTTTAAATTAATTTATATCAAGTCTCTTGTTTAAATTAATTTATATGAGAAGACAAGCATGGGGGGAGGGGGGCAGCCCTCTTCATCTGACTCAGTATGCTGTCCAACAACACCTATTCTGGGATCTTTGGGCTGCCTGTAATAATATGAGAAGATTTTTTCTTAGAAACATTACATGATTTTACCATGTAAAAACCATGATTTTATGTTTTGAAACAATTATTTGGATGGGAGGTTTTTATTTTATTATTATTATTATTATTATTACTATTATTATAAAATAAGTCTTTATTGTTCAGATTATTACAGTTGTTCGTCTTTTATCTCCCAATAGCTCCCCTCCACCCGGTTCCCACCCACCCCATGACCTTACCCCCTGTCCATTGTCCTCATCCATAGGTGTTTGATTTTTGTCTAGTCTCTTCCCTCCCTCCCCCACACCCTCTTTGTCAGTCCACTCCCTTTCTATGCCCCTGATTCTATTATATTCACCAGTTTATTCTGTTCATCATATTTTTATTCACTTGATTTTTAGATTCACTTGTTGCTAGATACATATTTGTTGTCACTTTGTTGTTCATAATTTTTATCTTTACCTTTTTCTTCTTCTTCCTCTTTTTAAAGGATACCCTTCAGCATTTCATATAATACTGGTTTGGCGGTGATGAACTCCTTTAGCTTTTTCTTGTCTGTGAAGCTCTTTATCTGACCTTCAATTCTAAATGATAGCTTTGCTGGGTAGAGTAATCTTGGTTGTAGGTTCTTGCTATTCATCACTTTGAATATTTCTTGCCACTTCCTTCTGGCCTGCATAGTTTCTGTTGAGAAATCAGCTGACAGTCTTATGGGTACTCCCTTGTAGGTAACTAACTGTTTTTCTCTTGCTGCTTTTAATATTCTCTCTTTTTCTTTGCCATTGGCATTTTAATTATGATTTGTCTTGGTGTGGTCCTCTTTAGATTCCTCTTGTTTGGGGTTCTCTGCACTTCCTGGACCTGTAAGTCTATTTCTTTCACCAGGTAGGGAAAGTTTTCTGTCATTATTTCTTCAAATAGGTTTTCAATATCTTGCTCTCTCTCTTCTTCTGGCACCCCCATAATTCGGATGTTGGTATGCTTGAAGTTGTCCCAGAGGCTCCTTACACTATCTTCATATTTTTGGATTCTTTTTTCTTTTTGCTTTTCTGGTTGGGTGTTTTTTGCTTCTTCATATTTCAAATCTTTGACTTGATTCTTGGGATCCTCTAGTCTGCTGTTGGATTTCTGTATATTATTCTTTATTTCAGTCAGTGTATGCTTAATTTGTAATTGGTCTTTTTTCATATCCTTGAGGGTCTCACTAAATTTCTCAAAGATTTCTAGAAGATTCTTGAGTAACCTTATAACCACGGTTTTGAACTCTATATCCAGTAGTTTGCTTTGCTCCATTTCTTTTGTTTGTGACATGTTTCTTTGTCTCCACATTTTGGCTACTTCCCTGTGTTGATAGAGTGGCTTTGTGTGCTAGGTGTACTATAGGGCCTAGTGGCTCAGCCTCCCTAATTACCTGAGGTGGACACTCTTGGTGCACCCCTTTGTGGGCTGTGCACACAGTCTTGTTGTAGTTAAGCCTTGATTGCTGTTGGTATCACTGGGAGGAATTGACCTCCAGACCAATTGGCTGTGAGGACCAGCTGTGTCTAAAATGGGAGAACTACTGAGCTGAAAACACCCTTATGGGGCAGGACTTGCTTCAGTGTGGCTTTGGTGCTCACTGCGTCTGCCCCCTGAGTGTGTCTCTTATGGATCTGAAGAGTTGTAATCTGCTGTGGTCTCACTTTGACCCCTGGGTACACTGGCTTTTGAATCTCCGAGGAGGTACAAAGTCAGCCACTTCCTGAGGCCACCCAGCAGGAGCTACAGAGAGATCTGCAGATTCCTCCTCTTTGTTTGGGGTTTGGAGGTGCCCAGATGAGGCGCAGCTGTGAAGTAATGCAGGCTGCTGATGAGCCTTAGGCCTTCTTTTGGAAGCTCTGGAGTTCTTTGACCCAGCTGCAGTTTGTTAGGGTTTAGATTGCAAAAAGCCAGGCCATTCATATGCAGAAGCATCTTCACTCAGCTTGGGTGGGGTTGTAAATTGGGTGGGGCAGTGCAAACTGCAATGGTTGCCTGTCAGCCCTGCCCTGGATAGGTCCCTGGGTCTCTGTGTCCCATGGCCCCATGCAAGAACAATGAATGCTGCGAGTACCTCTGAGAGAAAGCCACCCTCGAATTCTGACCCAATGCCAGACAGTCCAGTTTCTCCCCATATGAATCTGGGTCCCCAGAGTCTCACCTGGAACTGGAGTTCAGAGCAGTTTTGAGTTTGTATCTCCCTCCGGATTGAAAAAGACCACAGCATACCTAGTTGCCAGCCTGTTTCGCAAGCCTCAGTACCTCTGCTCTTCCGTTTCTCTGCACCTCCTACCAGTCTAGATGTGCTTTTCTCTTTCCCTCTAGTTGTTGGACTTCCACGCAGCCAGCTTTCCTGTGGTTCTGGATGATATCCGTTTTGTCTTTTAGTTGTAGTTTTGATGTGGTTGTGCGAGGCAGCAAGTTTAGGTGTTTACCTATGCCACCATTATGGTTCCTCCGGGAGGTTTTTCTTTTATAATGAATGTTCATTTTAGCTATTCTGAAATAAAGTAAAGATCTATGTTCTTTTGGATGAGATGAACTATCTGTTCTATCTGGTATTTTATTTTCTCTTCAAGCTGCACCTTGATTTTTACAAATGAAGCAATTTTATTCCTCAATCTTATATAACTCAGTTATCTACAAAAATTCAATCCAATATTTTATGCTCACATTTTGTTAGCTTTTTGTTTTAAAAATAGGTATTTGGTAAATCTACCTTCGATATCACAAATGGGTAAATGAATAATAAATATTCTAAAAATGTCTAAAAATAACAAATTTCCCCTATTAATACTTAAATAAAGGATTCTTAAACATTCCATTTAAGTATGTAAAATGCAAACATAATTTTTAAGCCTGACCAAAGAGAGAATCTTGTTTATTTGTTTTCTGGTTTAAAATAATATTTTGTTTTTCTTTCTTTTTTGGTGCTCTTTACTCCCTTTTGTTAATGAATATCTTACCAAATCATATTTAGGGTTTCCTAGAGTTTGTGTCACAGGGAATTCTCCCAAACCTGATAATTATGGTTTTCTTCTCCTACTTTATACAACATGACACTGGGTTATGCACATACCTACTTGTCTAGAAGCTTGTTCTGATCATCTTCTGTTTTTAGATCCCAGGAAATATAGATTCTTCTCTTGACTCTAGTTGCCAGGAAATAGCCAAAGGCCAGCAATAATGTCCCCCTTATGGCATATTCTTGAAGAAATCACTGAGGAGAGATCTCTCTGAATAAACTGAAGATCAAAGCTCAAGGCATTGCCCTGACTGGTTTGGCTCAGTGGATAGAGCATCAGCCTGTGGACTGAAGAGTCCCAGGTTCGATTCCGGTCAAGGGCATGTACCTTGGTTGTGGGCATATCCCCAGTGGGAGGTGTGCAGGAGGCAGCTGATCGATGTTTCTCTCTCATCGATGTTTCTAACTCTCTATCTCTCTCCCTTCCTCTCTGTAAAAAAATCAATAAAATATATTTTTTAAAAAAGCTCAAGGCATTGTTAGATCTCTGCTTGTTCAAGAAGAGCACCTTGAATAGGTTGGTACAAATGGTTAAGTCTCTGTTTGTGGTGATGCTGGAATTGGGAACAAGCAGATTTGGGTTGGTAGTCCTTACAGCTAAAGAACAGATGCAGAATAGCTGGTACTATCAAGGAGCACAAAGTCTATACTATTTTAAGTCCCTCTGACTATCCCCACAAGTCCACTCCATAACATTCCATCCTGGCTTACCTCATGTAGGGCAGCCTCTGAAGATGTCATTGGGTTAAAACATTAGTTTTGTTATCTTTCAATGGTTATTGATTTCCACTTTGCCCTGGATTGTTATCCTATGGATCATTCTCAGTTCCAACTCAGAAGTCCCATCACCCAGCTAGGGCTCTAATCACCATCTTGACTGGAAGGATATTTCAAACAGCAGGAGCAACTCAGTGACAAGTCTACAGGCTCCTAACTCCCTGTGGAAGTTATCTCTAGCCTCAAATCAATGGGACCAATTTTCATTAACACAACCACGGTCAATTCCAATTAAAAATACTGGTATGGCCCTGGCCAGTTTTGGTCAGTGGTTAGAGTGTTGGCCTGTAGAATTCAGTTTTGGATCAAAGGCACATATGTGCCTCGGTTGCAGGTTTGATCCCGGTCCTGGTGGGGCGCAAGCAGAGAGAGGCAACCAATCAATGTATCCCTCTCACATCAAGGTTTCTAGGTTTCTCTCTCTCTCTCTCTCTCTCTCTCTCTCTCTCTCTCTCTCTCTCCTCTCCCCCTTTCTTCCTCCCTTCCACTCTTTTTAAAAAAATATATCTACAGGTGAGGATTTTTTAAAAAAATACTAGTATGGACTGAGGGTAGAACATGCATGATAAGTGTTGGGGAGCACACAAAACTTCATCAGAAAGTTTGTAAGGACGGCATTCTGATAAAAGGAAAGTGTGTGGAAGGCTGCCTGCCCTGTTTATCGGAATTCCGACACGGGAGTGTGGAAGTTGGCGCCCCTAATTATTCCTTGACCTTTCCAAACAAGTCTGTGCATGTGCAGACCCCCAGGTGTTTGCTGGAATCCTATGCTTAATCCCTGGATGCCCTTGCCTAGAAGGCAATGTAAACACGTGTCCTCCCAAGATTACTCACCCTACTGATTGTATCTAAAGATAAAAATTCCAATAAAAGCCCAATGAGGCAGGCAATAGAGGCTGCCTGGTTTCTTCAGCCAGGCAGTCCTTTAGCCCTCTCCCCTACAGTGAAACTGTCAGAGTAATCTGTTCATCGTTGTTCAGGGGCTGCTGGTCAGCCCTGGCAAGGTGGTGCCTCATGTGAGGAGCCCAGCAGATAAGAGCTACAACAAACATAGGTTAAGCAAATTATAACTCCATATGATGCAATTAATCAGTGATTCTATGATATGTTTATTAATAAACTTATGCAAATAAAATTCAGAGCAAAAGTCTCATGTTATTTCAAATAAAATATGTAGTTTGTGAAAATAGCATAAGACAATAGGTGCATTTATTTAGAGAAGATGTATGATGTTTAAAATCATATCTTTAAATATATTTTCATTTTGCATTTTCTACTCCAGACCATTTCAAATATTAAAAGTTCAATATCACCACCACCATTTTCTATAAGTTGGAATGGTAATACCCAGTACTGTTGCCAATCTATATTCTTCTGTAGCTTTATTTAAATTTGGAATTAAGCCTGAATTACATCCTCCAAGCCGTAAAGTATCATAGCTGTTTCTAGGTCACTGGGAAGTCTACACTGAAGTCTGCATCTGTGCTCATCTCACTTCCCACTTTTTGCCTGGAAAATATGGGTTACCAAGAAGCTAATTTGTACATTCCCCAGTGGCTATTGGGAAGGAACATAATTTTTTTTTATCTTACATGTATTCATATTCAATAAGACATATATTTCAATTTTTAAAATATTTTATTGACTTTTAGAGAGAGAGGAAGGGAGAGAGAGAGAGAGAGAGAGAGAGAGAGAGAGAGAGCAAAATCTATTGGCTGCCTCCTGCATGCCTCCTACTGGGGATTGAGCTCAAAACCCAGGCATGTGCCCAGACCTGGAATCCTTAGGTGCATAGAGTGACACCCAGCCCACTGGACCACACTGGCCAGGGAAAATTTCAATTTCAATGCTTTGTTTTAGTTAGGAGTCCTTAAATATCCTATATAATAAAGAGATAACATACAAATTGACCATCACTGCAACACAAGATGGCCACCACCATGTGGTCAAAGATGACTGCCCCCATGTGGACACAAGATGGCCAGCAGGGGAGGGCAGTTAGGGATGACCAGGCCAGCAGGGGAGGGCAGTTAGGGGCAATTGGGCTGGCAGGGGAGCAGTTAGGTGTTGGTCAGGCTGGCAGGGGAGTGGTTAGGGGGTGATCAGGCTGGAAGGCAGAAGTGGTTAGGGGCAATCAGGCAGGCAGGCAGGTCAGCGGTTGGGAGCCAGCAGTCCTGGATTGTGAGAGGAATGTCCGACTGCCTGTTTAAATCCGATCCCAGTGGGCAGTTAGTGGTTATCAGGCCTGCAGGGGAGATCGGGCCTAAATGGGCAGTTGGACATCCCTTGAGGGGTCCAGATTGGAGAGGGTGCAGGCTGGGCTGTAGGACACACACTCCTGTGCACAAATGTCGTGCACCAGGCCTCTAGTAAACAAAATAAAAATCCAAATCTGTTTTAAGGGCTTATAAATGTAAGAGCTTTTAGGGAAAAATAGTATAAGGTATATGATTTATTAGAGGAAAGTAGATATATGATTTGTAAACCAACTTATTTTTCTTGCCTTGTTGATTAAATAAAATTTATTTCTTATTATGAAAATATGTTTTTATCATTTGTCTTATTTTACTGTTCTGTTTAGTTAGTGCTTAAATAATCAGAATTCTATTTTTTTCCTTGTGGGAGACAAATAAACTGGGCAATCCTATATAATAAAAGTGTAGTATGCAAATTGTCTCCTCAACATGGAGTTGTCCGGGAGTTCAACCAGGGGGTGGGACCAGCCGGGGGAAGGGAGGGAGGCCCTGGCCAGCAGCCAGCAGCTGCTAGGGACCCTACCAGTGCACAAATTTCATGCACTGGGCCTCTAGTATGTTATAAATAAATGGAAACTTGGGAATACTAGTAACTATCAGAACATTGGTCCACACTTGCAAAATAAATTGTATAAGTCAGTAATGAAGATAAATATTTTTAAATGCATTATCAGTAGTCAATATGCAAATAATTTCAGCAATTACTATGGCATCTGTGCCTGGGACAAATTAAGAAAATAGACACTTCACTTTATTATGCAATGACATAATAAGCAATATTCTTTATCACCTATATAAAACACATATACAGTACACACACACGCACACACACACACACAAGTGTACAAACAGTGGTCAGTCACCACAGGATATTCACTCCTCTTCCCTTTCTACCAGCAATTATATTCCTCTGGTTCTGACTTATTCACAGTTGACTCAGAGCAGGACTGATGAACAACTCTGAAGTACAGACAGGTTACTTAGTTCAGAGCTGGGACCAAAACTAGATTATTTATATTTTTAAGTTTTTTAAAAATATATTTTTGATGATTTCAGAGAGGAAAGGATAGGGAGAAATAGAAACATCAATGATGAGAATCATTGACTGGCTGCCTCCTGAACGCCCCTACTGGGGATGAAGCCTGCAATCCGGGCATGTGGCCTGACCAGGAATCAAACTGTGACTTCCTGGTTGATAGGTAGAAGCTCAATAATTGAGCCACACTGGCCAGGCAAAACTAGGTTCTTTTTAAAAACTAATCTAACTGTATTTAAATCTAACCTTGCTTAAACTACTTCAGTGGTTTCCTGGTAATCTGATAAAATTCCAAACCCACGGACAACCTCTCCAACCTCATTTTTTCAACACTTCCATGAATTATCTCTGTTTCAGCCTCATAGAATATTTTTTCTATGCCTCAAATATGCTCTCTCATTTCAAAATGCCTTGGCTTACAATACTCTCCTATGTTTTTGACTACATAGGTATTTATTTAAATATTATTTTCGAACTAGAGTCTTCCCTGAGCCCATGGCTGAGTTACATTTGAGTTACATTCCCTTGCTATAAACTCTTTCAGCCACACTGACCTTGCAATGAAGACTCATCACATTTGTAATTATTTGTCTAATATGTGTCCTTCTTTCTAGACCACAAGCAATTGGAAAACAGGAATGGCTTCTCTCTTATTAAAATTACATGTTCCATTTTGTGGGCAGTACCTGGTACATACCACAAATTACTTAAAATTGGATAATTGATTGCTAAATGATTGATCAATGTGTCTGGATCCCAATGATTATTTCTGAATTATATCATACTGCTTCTTCAAAATAAAATATATTTCACAAATACATTATTCTATAAATGTTTACCATTTGTTGCAAATAAGATCATCTTAGATGGTTTTTCAGTAGTTATAGTTACTTCTTTTCTGAGTAGTACATTGTGGAAGAAGTCAGGGATTGGAAAGGAAAACAGTGCAAGGCCCCACTCTGTCAGTTTAGGAGTTCTGCCTTTATAGTCTTCCATTCATGGCAGAGATTAAAGCAAATTTTGAAGATGACTTATTGTGATATCTCTCCTCATTTCCAAATCAAATCCTACAGATAGGAAAAGTCAGCCTAGGAACATTTATCAACCATTATTTAGAAAATGTTTTCTAGTCTCATAAGTCCATTACCTCTCAATTTTTTAAAATCTCATTTGTTTTTATTAATTTTTATAGTATTTTTCTCTTCAAATTAGTAGCCTACAGTATCCCCCACAAGGAGTCTACCTGCCTTTTACTCTATTTCTTGAGTCACTAAACACAAGAGAAGGAAAATTCTAAACTATCTTTCTTGTACACCTAAGCCACCTCATCTCCTAGCTCCAACAACATAACTGTGACTGCTAAGTGAGGAGCATTTTTGAATACCTATTTGAGGTGTAAAAAGTGCTCAGTGTCCATAAAACAAGTTTATATCATATCTATTTTTATTTGCATTTCTCTGGCCTTAAAAAGTTAAGTATTTATGTCCAGATGATCTGATAATCTGAAATTTTTAAATATTTTATCTCTCATACTAGCTGGGGAAAAAGTGCGTCCTCAAGCACCTTATATTTGCAAAAAGTCTTAAAATGGTTGACATTATTCTAAAAGTTTGGATGATTTATTTAGGGTCACCATACATCTGAAACAGTCTGACCTAAGCACATAGGATGACTCATGGTACTAATAAAAGTGATGAGGGACTTGGATCTGATGAGTGAATTGAAAATTTAACATGAAACATCACCATTAGTGTTATTATCACCGCTATTATTAGCATGATCATCAACATGTCCAGACTTAAAGCAATGCTCTAGCTCCATGC
Source organism: Myotis lucifugus (assembly GCF_000147115.1). NCBI lineage: Eukaryota > Metazoa > Chordata > Mammalia > Chiroptera > Vespertilionidae > Myotis > Myotis lucifugus. Next base: position 4,538 of record NW_005873963.1, on the reverse strand, counting down.
TAGGAGTTTTTTTGTACAACCCATCACGGCCCAATAGGTTTAAAACTCCATGTGGTCAAGTAAAATCTAACTTTTTACAAATTACATGATGTCCCACAATTGAGTTGTTTTGGGATATATTTCCTCAGCTTTTGTTTATAAGTGATTGTGCTTGATTTTCTGGGCAATGAATCCATTTGGCTTAATATCCCATACTAGAGGCCCAGTGCATGAAATTCATGCATGGGGAGGGGGGGGCGCACCTTCAGCCCAGTCTGCACCATCTCCAATCTGGGACCCCTCGGGGATTGTCCGACTGCCGGTTTAGGCACAAACCCGGGGATCGGGCCTAAACTGGCAGTCGGACATCCTTTTCACAATCCTGGACTGCTGGCTCCTAATTGCTCACCTGCCTGCCTGCCTGGTCACACATAACTGCCCACTGCTGCCAGCCAGGTTGCCCCCAATTGCCCCCTCCCTGCCGGTCTGGTTGCTCCTAACTTCCCCCCCACCTCTGCCAGCCTGGTCACCTCTTACTGTCCTCCCCTGCTGGTCTGGTTGCCCCTCACGGCCCCCCTGCTGGCCTGATCACTGCATGCAGCCTGCTTGTTCAGTCATTTGGTCATCCCTCACTAACCCCCCTGCTGGCCTGGTCATAGGCAGCCATCTTGTGAGGGCATGAGGGTTAATTTGCATATTGGCTCTTTATTATATATGACAATAAAGAGCTAATATGCAAATGGTCATCACGCTCTCACATTGTCACGTCCTCATGCCGTCATGCCGTAACGGGGAGAGAGGAATAGGGACCAGTGAGGCACAAATGAGCTCATGAGAGAGGAATGGGAACCAGCCAGGCTGCAGCCTGGGAGAGGGACAAGCCACCCACCCCATGGTCCTGGGTTCCAGCAGCTGTGCCTGCACCTGTGCCTGAGGCCTGGGAGAGGACAAGCCACCTGCCCCATGGTCCCAGGTGCCAGTGCCTGTGGTTGAGGCCCAGGAGAGGGACAAGCCACCCACCCCATGGTCCCAGTCCCCTGTGGCTGCGGCTGGCCTGAGTGAAGCCGGCCCGGGTCCTGGATGCCTGCAGCCAGCCAGAGGGAGAAAAAGCTTAGGGTCCCCAGGGGCCTGTGACCAGCCAGAGGGCGGAATCCTGGGTCCCAGGTGCAGGGCAAGGTAGAGGTGGTTAGGGGTGATCATGTCAACAGGGGAGCAGTTAGGGGCGATCAGGCTGGTAGGGGAGCAGTTAGAGATGATCAGGCAGGCAGGCAGAGGGGTTAGGGGCAATCAGGCAGGCAGGCAAGTGATCAGTTAGGAGCCAGCAGTCCCGGATTGTGAGAGGCAGTCAGACATCCCCTGAGGGGTCCCAGATTGGAGAGGGTGTAGGCCGGGCTGAGGGCCCCCCATGCACAAATTTCGTGCACTGGGCCTCTAGTTTATTCATAAGTATCATGTCCTAGATTGTTTTGACATGAGGGGTTGTTAATTATCCTTATCATATGTAGTATAGTGAAAACGAGCAGAAAGAAAGAGGGAGAGAAAAAATACAGTTCCATCTGCAATAAAAATTATATGGGGTGAAGGAAAATCAAAGTGAATCACACTGAGGATCAGCTGAAAGCCTACCCTGCTGTTCATAGCACACCATGGGGAGCCACCTCCAAGCTGCATTGTTCAGACATAAAAAGAAATATCATAGAGCATTAGGCTCTCAAAGAACTAACTTCTTTATAATCTTAGATTTGTGTTCTAGCTCAGCCCAATCAACAAAAACCCAGCTGGCATAATTCTTGTTACATTGCCTGGCACTCCCATCACCACTTTCACACACCAAGTGCTCTTTCATTTAAAAAGCTCTGAGCTGCCCCAGGAGATTGCACAGGGAGGATGGGAACTGGGTCACATGACCTTTTCTAAGAAATATTAGAAAATTCCGATGATATTAAGCAAGCAGGAAAATTTCCAGGTGATCAAAATATCTTTGATTAAATGTGTAAAGTTAAAACCTATACCAATGGACATCAGAAAATTGTCCTCTGGGATTGTCAAAAATAGATTAATACCAGAGTTAACAGATCTGTTCATTTTTAAACTGGTTTGTTTATACCTTCCTCTCAATAGTTAACCCCAGACTATTACACCACACAAATGGGCTCAGAATTAATGCTGGAAACATAGATCATTTATGGGCATGCAATGCTACTATTGACTCTGGCTTGACCAAGCTTATTTCAATGGTCAGACTTGCACTGACTAACCAGGGTTCTGTCCCCTACCCAAGCATAGAATAAAGAGAAAGACAATTGTCTTATATTGGTCTCTAAAGTGGAGGAAATGTTCATTGTTTTCTGGAAAAGATTATTGGAAGTCAGTTTTTGATGTGGTAGTTCTAAATATGTCTCTGGTTTATTTTGTCATTTTGTCATAGAGAGACAAGGGGAGAGAAAGTTTTGTACAAAGTGCCTTTTACTATTTTTCTGCATGATTAAAAATTACATCATTCTCTTATTACTTTGACAGTGAAGACCTGAATTAAATGAGAGAGAAACTATTTATATTACATTTGTTTTCTCAATTAAGATATACTCGGGGGGTATTACAGAGATATAATGAATTGCCACAAATTTAAAGATTTTACTTAATGATAATAAATGAGCACTTTGATTTCTATATAAATTGAAGAGGAAAAAATGCTCCTATATAATAAATAAATCATCCTCCAAATGAACTGTTATGATTCTTTACAGAGAATTTTTTTAAAATGTATGAAATTTTATCAGGATTATTTTGATTGAACATGTAGAAGACTACACCCCCATTGGCTTAGGCCTGGAGGCACTGTGTGAGCTCATCAGGTCAGGGAGCAGACCAGGAAGTGCTGTCTCTGGGCAAGGTCCTGTGTTCTGCCCACCTCTGTGGGCTGGATCCGCAATCACCTTTTCTCCTCGTGTAGTTACAGACTCTGAGACAGCAGCTATAGGTAACACATTCTCTCAAGTTTATGTCCAATGGGCAGGAAAACTGTCCTTTCCATAAAACTTTAACTTTTGCCCAGGTTTGGCTCATGTGCTTCTACCCAGATTAATCCCCGTAGCCAGGGAAATGCAATGCCCAGGGTCATCCTCTTCACGCTGGGATTCTTAGTGCAGGCACTGCACTGAGGCCATGCAGTCTGCGTGGAAGGCAGGGTGTATTTCCATGGGAGAATGGAGGTATAATGATCAGAAAGAGACAAGTGCTTTTGAGGGGGGAATAGATACTCCTGCAAAGACTTATTTTTCCTTCCATGAAGAATTTTGGAAACAAATCAAGAAATCTAACAGTACCAGCTGCCCCAATATTCAGAATTACATGCTATTAAGACAGTTTTTCTCTTTTACAGACACCTATATGTCTTTCCACATAGCCTAATCTGTTTTATTTTTAACCAGCGGACTTTAATTTTTTACAAAATCATAATAAAAATACATGTTGTTGGATAATGTGCTTTTTCTTTAGTATTATTTTGTGAAGGCTTTCAGGAGTATTAACATAGTCCTCATATTCATTTTTCATTGAGCAAAATTTTATCAGAAAAGTCTAATGTGTAAGCTCATTTTGCTCTCAGGCAAAGTAATTGTGTGTGGAAAGGGTGCAGAAATACCTCTTTAACAATCATATATATTTAATGTAATTGGGACCATACTCTTGAAATAGCCCTCTCCCACCCTAGCCAGTTTTGCTCAGTGGATAGAGCATCAGTCTGTGGACTGAAGGGTCCAAGTTCAATTCCAGTCAAGGGCACACGCCTGGGTTGTGGGCTCGGTCCACATAGGGGGCGTGCAGGAGGCAGGCAATCAATGATTCTCTCATCATTGATGTTTCTATCTCTCTCTCCCTGTCCCTTTTTCTTTGAAATCAATAAAAATATATTAAAAAATAGCCCTCTCCCCCATGTACTAGTACCATTATACTGTGATAATTTTCTCTGTGTGTTGTTGAACAATATTGCTGACAAGAGCTTTAACAGGATCAGGTATTCTTTTACATAGATGTTCCATAATTTATTTACCTGATCTCTACTCTTTCATTTTAATTATTACAAATTTAACTGTTATATGTAAAGGATAACTTCAATTAATATTTTTACTATAAATCTACATTTGCATCTCTATTTCCTTAGGGTAAATACTTCAAAGCATCATTACTGGATATGACAGTCTGAAATGTTGTAAGGCTTTTGATAGATATTGCCACAATGCCCTCGAGAAAGATGGTTCCATTTATATTTACAATCCTACTCTTGCTAACACTTGCTATTAAAATTGTTTTCTTTTTAATTTAGAAATAGTGCATTTATATCATTTAAAAAAATGGCTATCATCAATAAATCAACAAATAATAAGTGCTGGAGAGGATGTGGAGACAAGAGACCCTCAAGAGCTGTTGGTGGAATACAGATTGGTGCAGCTACTGTGGAAGGCAGACAGAGTTACCTCAAATAATTAAAATGGACTGCTTATGACTCAGCAATTCCACTTTTGGGATATGTCAAGAATCTGAAACACTAATTTGAAAGC
>NW_005873962.1:0-18684 GCF_000147115.1 Myotis lucifugus | reverse complement strand
GGTACAACATCCGTAAATCAATAAATGTGATACATCACCTATTACAAATTGAAAGAAAAAAACCACATGGTCATATCAATTGATGCAGAAAAAGCATTCGACAAAATCCAACACCCATTTTTGATAAAAACTCTCAGAAAGGTGGGAATAGAAGGATCATACCTCAACATAATAAAAGCCATATATGACAAGCCCACAGCCAACATCATACTCAATGGTCAAAAACTAACACCATTTCCCCTAAGAACAGGAACAAGACAGGGATGCCCACTCTCACCACTCCTGTTCAACATAGTACTGGAAGTATTAGCCATTGCAATTAGGCAAGAAGAAGAAATAAAAGGCATCCAAATTGGAAAAGAGGAAGTAAAACTGTCCTTATTTGCAGATGACATGATATTATACATACAAAACCCTAGAGACTCCATCAAAAAACTATTAGACTTAATACATGAATTTGGCAATGTAGCAGGATACAAAATTAACCCCAAGAAATCCGAGGCATTTCTATACACCAATAGTGAACTTTCAGAAAGAGAGATTATAAAAACAATCCCATTTACCATCGCACCAAAAAAATTAAGATACCTAGGAATAAACTTAACTAAAGAGGTAAAAGACCTCTACTCAGATAACTACAGGACGTTGAAAAAAGAGATAGAGGAAGACATAAAGAGATGGAAGAACATACCATGTTCTTGGATTGGTAGAATCAACATCATTAAAATGTCCATACTACCCAAAGCAATCTATAAATTCAACGCACTTCCCATTAAAGTACCAATGGCCTACTTCACAGATCTAGAACAAACTCTACAAAAATTCATCTGGATTAAAAAAAAAGACCCTGAATAGCTGCAGCGATCCTGAGAAAGAACAAAGTAGGTGGGATCTCAATACCAGATATCAAGCTGTATTACAAAGCCACTGTTCTCAAAACTGCCTGGTACTGGCACAAGAACAGACATATAGATCAATGGAATAGAATAGAGAGTCCAGAAATTAGCCCAACCCAATATGCTCAATTAATATTTGACAAAGGAGGCAAGAACATACAATGGAGCCAAGATAGTCTCTTCAATAAATGGTGTTGGGAAAATTGGACAGATATATGCAAGAAAATGAAACTAGACCACCAACTTACACCATACACAAGAATAAACTCAAAATGGATAAAGGACTTAAATGTACGACAGGAAACCATAAAAATTCTAGAAGAATCCAAAGGCAACAAAATCTCAGACATATGCCGAAGCAATTTCTTCACTGATACTGCTCCCAGGGCACTGGAAACTAAAGAGAAAATGAACAAATGGGACTACATCAAAATAAAAAGCTTCTGCACAGCAAAAGAAACCATCAACAAAACAACAAGAAAACCCACTGCGTGGGAAAACATATTTGCCAATGTCATATCTGATAAGGGCCTAATCTCCAAAATTTATAGGGAACTCATACAACTTAACAAAAAGAAGATAAACAACCCAATCAAAAAATGGGCAAAGGATCTAAATAGACACCTTTCAAAAGAGGACATTCAGAAAGCCAAGAGACACATGAAAACATGCTCAAAGTCACTAATCATCCGAGAGATGCAAATCAAAACAACAATGAGGTACCATCTCACACCTGTCAGAATGGCTATCATCAACAAATCCACAAATGACAAGTGCTGGAGAGGATGTGGAGAAAAAGGAACACTTGTGCACTGCTGGTGGGAATGCAGACTGGTGCAGCCACTATGGAAGACAGTATGGACTTTCCTCAAAAAACTAAAAATAAAACTCCCATTTGACCCTGTGATCCCACTTCTAGGAATATATCCCAAGAAACCAGAAACACCAATCAGAAAGGATATGTGCACCCATATGTTCATAGCAGCACAATTCACCATAGCTAAGATCTGGAAACAGCCTAAGTGCCCATCAGTAGATGAATGGATTAGAAAACTGTGGTACATCTACACAATGGAATACTATGCTGCTGTAAAAAAGAAGGAACTCTTACCATTTGCAATGGTATGGCTGGAACTGGAGAGCATTATGCTAAGTGAAAAAAGCCAATCAATGAAGGAAAAATACCACATGATCTCACTCATTCATGGATAATAAAGACCATTACAAACTTTTGAACAATAATAGATTCAGAGGCAGAGCTGCCTCAAACTGATTGTCAAACTGCAGTGGGAAGACCAGAGAGGGTTGGGGGGCAGAAGGGAGAGGAGTAAGAGATCAACCGAAGGACTTGTATGCATGCATATAAGCATAACTAATGGACATAAGACACTGGGGGGTAAGGGAGGGCAGGGGATTGTCAAGGGCGGGGGGTGGGGGAAGGACACATATGTAATACCCTTTGTAATACTTATTATAATATTTTTTAAAAAATAAAAATAAAATAAAATAAAATAAAATAAAAATGAATGAGGCTGTGTATGTTTGCATTTGTGTGGTCTATGAGCACTCTCTATTCTTTCCACTCAATTTTACTGTGCACCTAAAACTGCTCTAAAATATGGCTTATTAATTTTTGTTCAAAATAATGTACTCCCTGAATCTGCTATTAACACATATCAACATATTAATGCAATTTTCAAGTTAGTAACCTTGGAGTTTAAGATAAAACCCCAGTATTAGAAAGTGGGTATTATCCCTGCAATTGAGTGAAAGATGTGGAAAGACATAAATAACACCAATACTTTTAAATGTATGCCAGTGCAAGAAAATAACTGATAAATATGATTGAATATCTTGCGTTGTATTTATAAACAGGGATTTAGTACAGTATAAATCAAAACTGAATCATCCATATAATTAAAAGACACCTTTTCTTCTCATTTTAAATCAGAAATCATTCTGCTGATTTTATCAAAAAATTATCTTGAAGCATTAATTGGATAAAAAGGTGAGCTTATAATTGCCTAATATTACCCTAGTAATTTACGTACAAATACCTGTGAAATTCTCACCAAGAGTCTCAAATGTAACCAGCATTGCAAGCAATTATGGATGATGTGAATGGAACCGGTACCATGTTATGTTATAATGTTACTTGCTCTTAAAATAAATTCTTAGGTCAAGGCTAAAAGGTCAGTCAATCTTGCTGTGCAGACATTTCAGGTTGCAGGCCTCAGACTGCTCTCCTTAGAAAGTCCTGCTTAAATGGCAACCCTTCATTTGGTGTCTGAAAAGCTGAATCTGGGGAGGCTTTCCACCTTTCCCTAACTGAGAGAGTGGCCCCGTGTGTCTAAGCACTTTGTACAAACAATGGGGTTCATGCTGAACACCTGCTTTCCTTCTGGGAATCTAAAATTTTGGTGCATGCTATGGCCAAGACGCCTATGTGAAGACCATGCCATAAAAACCTCTCCTTGAGGCTAAGAAGACTGGTAGATGACATATTTCACGTGTGTTGTCATGATTATACTGGAATTACTAAGCACATCGAGGTAACTCCACAGGAAGAGGACTCTTGGAAGCTTGTGCCTGGTGTCCTCCACCCTTTGTCACACACACCTCTTCTCTTGGCTGACTTTACTCTGGGCTTTCACTATCAAAAATCTCAGGTATGAGCACAACTACTATATACTGGGTCCTGTAACGTTGTCTAGTGAATGAGCAAACCTAGGCGTGGATTGAGGAACCTCTAACAAAATTGCATTATGTGAAAATATTCTTTGGATTGATATGTTATACATGATTACAATACATAAGCTGATTTCGCCAAATACCTATCATTGATTGTGTTTCGGTCCATGCTCCTTTTGGAATTTTCTGTAGATCTATAACTATTGGAATAAAGACATAAAAGGGATAAATTAAACATTGATGTCAGAAAATAATGTGAAATAAGCAACATTCCTATTTAGTCACAGTAGAAAATGCAGAATCCTACTGATTGACAACATGTACTATAGTATCAACGTTTCTATAAGGAACGTGAGGGCATCAAACTGACCATTTTCTCCAACTAAACAAGGTTTAATTCCTTTGTACAACAGTTGTGAATCAATCAAGTAATGAGTAACTGCAAGAGAACAGTAATTATCATAAACTAGAGGCCCGATGCACAAAATTTATGCAAGGTTAGGCCTTCAGAGCCCCGGTTGCTGGGCCTCTCCAGCCCCAGGGGCCAGGGCCCTGGAAGCCCTGGCTGCCACATGGCCGGGGGTGCCTCACAGCCGTGTGCCTCCCACTCCCACTCCCACCTTGACCTGGTGCTGCCCACTTCCGCAGCCACACACCCAGAGTTCCCTTGTTCTGCGGAGCCCCCCCATTGATCACCCTGCAGTCAGTGGCCTGGGCCTCCCTCTTTGGGGCGATCATGGAGCCCCCTGATTCATCTCCCAATGGCTGGTGGTCTGGGACTTCCTCCACAAGGCGATTGTGGGGTGGTGGCGGGCCACCCCACCAATCACATCGCACCCACTTTGGCTGGCCTGGCGCCTGTGCGTGCCATAGCATGGTCTTCCTGTTCTTTATGCCCAATCTAAATGCTAGTGCACTACCTGGAAACCTATGAATCACCTTAGATTTCTGTCTCTCCACCGGTTCTTTACATGCAATCCTCACCACAGTCATATGAACTAGACCTCTCTACTGTCTCTGCTTTACTTTGCTACTTACTGTCAACTGCCCTAGTCAAACATGAGCTCTTAAAAGATGTCCCTCTTGTGTTGTGTGAGAATACCAACAAACATTATTGTTCTTTCTTAAATGAATAAGATTTGATTAAGCAAAAGAACTGAGAAAGACATAGACCTAGAAAACATTTCAAATGGAATAAATCTAGCTTCCTATCTCAATTGAGCATGAAAGCATAAAACTTTCTAATTGGACTGAAGCTCATCCAAGGAGGCAAAATATTCCTTTGTCTTCCAGGCCCTTTATGCAGTTTCCTTCCATCTGTTCTCTACAGGAGGAGTCAGCAAACTAGGGCCCACAGACCAATACAAGCTGTTTTGCAAATAGCCTCACTGCCTACCTGCTTACAGATTCTCTAGGACTGCTCTCACACTACAATGGCAGACTTGAGTACATATGACAGACCACATGGACTAAAATCAGGCCCTTTGCAGAGAAAAGTTGGTGATCCCTGCTTCACACCACAATCAGAGGGCCCTCATCAAATCTAATCTTGTTCCTCTTCTGCTCAAAACTCCAATGAATCCCTGCAGTAAATATTTCTGGCTCTCGACCTTAGTCTTCATTCTTACTGGAGAACCACAATTCTATTGGGACATTTATTGTCCTTATACACAGATAAGCTGGTGTCTTCATTGTGTATCAGTTCCAAAAAGAGAAATGATTATAATATCCTCATCCTAGTCACTAGTTTACCACTAACTGGTTTAGGAATGAGCAGGGGATTAACCCAAGCCTATAAAAAGTTAGGGAAGTCAAGTGCAAGCTTCTCAGATCCTTCCTATTTAAAACAAAGACATAGGCCCAGCCGGTGTGGTTCAGTAGATTGAGTCCTTTGTCCCATTCACCAAGAGATCCCTGGTGATATTCCAGGGCAGGGCAGATGCCAGGGTGGCAGATTTGATCCCCAGGAGTGGGTGTGCAGGAGGCAGCCTCAGGGATGTGACGGGTCTCCCTCTCTGATGTTTCCATCTCTCCCTTTTCCTTCCTCTCCCTTTAAAGTCAATAAAAACATATTTAAAAAATTAAGGAAACACATAGCTCAGCATCGCTAATCTGGGAAATGCAAATGAAAGTCATAAGGAAGTAAATTCTCACTCCTCTCAGAATGGCTGTCATCTACATATAAATAAATAACAAGTGTTGCTGAGGATGTGGAGAAAATAGAAAGCTTTGAGAACTGCTCATGTGATTGTAAATTGGCACAGTCACTGTGGAAAGCAGTGGACATTCCTCAAAAAAATTAAAATAGCACTGCTATCTAATCCTGGGTATTTATTCAACAGAAGCATGAACAAGAATTTAAAAACTTATTTGTACCCTTATGTTCACTACAGCATTATTTACAATAGCCAAGATATGGAAGCAACATAGGTGCCCTTCAATACATAAGTAAATAAATGAAAGACTACTCAGACATAAAAAACACACAATGAACTCTTGCCTTTTATGGCAACATGGATGGACTAGGAGGGTCTTAGGAAGTGAAATATGACAAAGAAAACAAATACCATAGGTTCTCACTTATAGGTGCAATATAAAACAACAAAACAGAAACAGATTCCATAGCGACAGAGAACAAACTGGAGGTTGCTAGAGCATAGTAAGCAGAGGTGATGGGTGAAATAAAAGAATATAAAGTGCAAAATTCCAGGTATAAATGACATAAGCCAGAGGGGTGCAGTGTGCTGTGCAGCACAGAAAATGGGTCAATATCATAATAACTTTGCTCAGTGATGGAGGATTACTAGACATATCATTGTGAACACATCATAAGGAACATAAATGTCAAACCACTGTGGTTGTTCACCTTAAAGTAATACAATGTGTGCATACTCTACTTTAACAAAATGTTGTAGAAGGAAAAAGAAATGTTTATGGAAAAGCAGTCCCTTTGGCCTTCACATACTGACATGTGAGAATAGGAGGCTTTGGAACCAGAGCTGATTACTGAGCAGGAAAGCAGACATAAATGAAGACAACTTCACAGCTGAGAAAAGGACAATAACTGCGATCCTGATGACATCACTGAGTCACCAAAACAATCCTGGTTCCTACTGTTTCCGCCTCTGTTAATTAGGCCACCTAATCCCGAAGCTAAAAGCATCCTATCTGAGAAATTTCCCAAGGCCTGGAGGATAAGCTCTAGACCACTCTGTGGTAGTAAAAACTTCCATAAGCCTGCCTTAGCTAGGCACTCACCCATTACCAACCATTCCCATAGCACACACGTCGCACCGCTGAAACTGTACTGCTCCGAATTCCCGCAACATTCACTTGTGCACCTTAGCCCTTGCCCTGCCCTTTCTGCTGCGAACGGTATAATCATAAAAGACATTCCTCCTGGCAAACATCACCCCTCCTGCCCCTTTAACCTGGAAAACTGCTTTGTGGTCTGCATGCTTACTCTAAAACCCATCCACATTTTTTTGAACTGTTTAAAAATTGATTAAAGATAGAGAGACAGATAGAAACCTTGGTTTGTAGTTATACTTATTTATGCATTCATTGGATCAGTCTGGTATTTGACCAGGCATCAAATCCACAACCTTGACATGTCAGGGACAATGCTTTCAGCAACTGAGAAACCCAGCCAAAGCTTAACCTACATTTTAAAAACTCTAATTCTCATCATAGACTTAAAGGGGCTGGTGCATACTAAACACCAATAAAATGAATAAATAGGGATAATTGTAAAACCCTAATGCAATCTGGCACCCAGTAAGCACTAACTAAAGTATAGCAAAAAATGGGAATTAAAATAAACTTAACATGATCTTAAAGGGCAATGACTGTTTTAAAAAGTTTCAATTTGGCAGCATCAGGATAACACTTAGTACCTGAAAGACACCTGAGAGTTAAATGGCAGACCATTCAGCTGAAAAATGAATAACTTAGTTTTGACATTTTCTTTGAAAATTTATTTAGAAAAACAGAGAAATAAACCAGTAACACTTCTCTCAGATTATGAGTAACTTCAAGGTCAAAATGCTATTTCATTGATTTCCTATAACTTGCAAAGCCAACCTACACAAATCCTCTGATGATGGTCTACCAAGTGCAAGGTGTCATCAGACAGTTCAGACTGTACAATGAAGTAGGTGCCACATCTGGCATTTTTTTACTGGGAAATATTTTTGTACATTTATAATTGGTTGAGTCCCAGGATGGGCTGTTCAAATATTTATTATCATTTTTTTTCTGAATACTGGACACAGAACCTCTTGTTCTAAAGAAATTCCAGTATCCTGATAATTACTAAATTAATGAAGTCAACCTATACCATTCTGTTTTGACTTCTGAGGAATAAAGTTGAAAGTAGTGAGACCTTGTTGGTATAATATGAAAATTCTCAACAAGCATTGCCTTTATGAGTTCAGAACTATGGGTAGATGTCTTTACAAAACAATGTCATCAGGACTCTTACACACTGGCTAAGTGTTGTAGCTCTTACTGTTTGCCATCTGTTTGTGCTACCAGGAAAGTATTGTTGAGTTCCTCGTTATAGTTACTGTTTTTTGGTGGACAAATCATTATGCAATAACAAATATTAATTTACTGAATATAATCCATTCACAGTTAAAACTAAAGATTCATTTTCAGAACAAGTCCAGTTTGGGATAATGTGAATATAGAGGAAACATACACCATCTTAACATCTTTTTTCTCTTTAACATAAAATTATAATGTGTGATTTTAGGGGTCAGAACTAAATAAATGAACTTTGCAAACCATATTGCCCAGGTTTTAAATTACCTACAATTATCTTTGTTAATAATACTGATTACTATTCTATTAAGAAAGAGATTAAGAAAAACTATACTTGCAACTTACACATCGGTGTTTTTTCCCTGCACTTTCGTTATCAAAACTTCCCTACTCTTACTTCATCTATGGTAGGAGAGCCAAGAGGAATTCATTATCAGAAATCTTACCAGGAGTGAAACTTTCAGATTTTGTGGGTTTCTTTTTTCCTTTATGTTTAGAAGTTAGTTGTTGCTTGCTGTGCAGAAAAAAATGGTGATAAGTAATATTACTTTCTTAATATTAACATAAAATATTTTCCAAATATAGTAAATTCTTAGAATATTTCAGGTAATATCAGCACTAATGTTAAAACTTCAATTATTCCATACACTTTAAATGTGTAAGGTATACAACTGTTTTATGAAGTATGTAATTAAAAAACATAAGGTATAACAGTCATGATATGAGGGCAGTATAGTTCAGTGAATTAATTAGAGTTAGCTAGACATAATCACAAATGACTTAAACTCACACATCCTAATTCTATAACCAACAGGTCTTTGTGTGGCTCAAGGTCCTCCTCTACAAAATAACAATCTTATTATTTATTTCAGAAGGTTAAGGAGGGTCAAATGAGATAATACAGCAAAAGTTATGCTCAGAAAAACAATAAAGCAAAGAAAAAAGCTGGTTATGAACTTTATTTGTTGAAACTATTTTAAATCCCAAATAAATCCCAATGTGAACTTGTCATGGTTACTAAATGTTGCAGATTTCAGAAAATGTTATTAAGTCTGTTTATTACCTGTACTCAGATTGTGGTCTGTATTTCAGGGTATCTCAGCTGTTACATAACTGGTAACTGAATTTATGTACAAATATATTACCTCATAAAGTCAGATAACACAACGCTCCCTTCTTTTTGTAGCAAATCATACCAACCACAGAAAACTCATAAAGGTCAGGACCTGGCCTGGACTAAGACTACCCCTTCTCTACCTACTCAAACTGTGACACAGCAAATCTTTATGAGAATGGTGCTTAATCTCCTTGCCCATCCCCAGTTGGCTTGGAAGATGCAATCCTAGTGGCCACCCATGGATATCTATGGATCATGGATGGACCCTTAGCAATTTTAAGGACCAATAACCTACTTTTGATTCAGAGATTTCTGTTGACTGGCTTCCATGTGAGGCATAATTTAAAATACTTTGAAACCTGAGGTAAATTCAAATCACTTGGGGAAGTTTCATTATTATGGCAAAGCGATCACTGAGGGGCCAACCTCGATTATGAAACCTCAGGAAATCTAGTGCTTACTACTCTGAGAAAGCCATAAGGCGCCTTCCACTCCCTAAACCGAGATGCTTCACAGGGTATAAAGTGACCTTCGGTGTAGATACAATAACAAAGATTAAAGATCTTCTGATTTTTTCTTGTGTCATTATTTTGATCTCTTTGGCAGCTTATTATTGTTGTAAGTAACACCTGCTATCAGAAAAACAAAACAAAACAGAAAACCGCAGGAAGCTCAAAGGATAACTCATCCCCAGAGATCTGGGCTAAGAAGTGAGCTGCACATAAGCTTTCCAGTGTGTGAGGGAGGCTGTGGGTGGCAGGAGCTAGGAGGCCCAGCTGCCAGAATAGGGTGCCGGGAATTGGAGTAGTGGATAAGCATACAAAGTATATGTATGTAAACTAAAAAAAAAGTGTGACCCCCCAAGTCCAAGTGTGAGTTGACATGAAGACTCAGGAATCTGGATCAGCAAGGCCAACCTGGGAGCAAAGATCAATCATGATTATGTGATGGGTTTCAGTGGCAACTCAGTAGCAATAGAATCAATGGAACCAACATAAAAATTTGAATGTTGTTTTTTACATCTCCATCTGACTTGTAAGAGAAAATTGTCTACCTGGACTTAGTGAATCCTTTATGTTCCTGAAAAATTCAAGGGAGGGTATAGGAGTGTTATATGGGAAAATCAGTGAGCTAACCCGAAGAGGCCATAATCAGAAAGCCAAATTTGGAGTCTTTATATAAAAAGCCAGCAGCCGTAGGAGGACTTGGGTCTCTCAAATTCTCGCGGTCCCGAATTAACTTAATTAGGGGTTAGCTTATAAAGGCAAAATACACAAACACACACACACACACACACACACACACACACAAAGAAACATGTGCTGGAATGCAGGCAGTATGCTTAGCAGATACCTTGCAGAAAGCTTTCAGCCTTGAGCACAGCTCGGATAACCAGAAGACACTTGGCATGGGAGGAACCAAGGATGGACCAGACCCCCACGCTGGCAGAGCGGCTTGCAGGACCAGATAATTAAGAGGGGGCACTGACTAGGCTATAGGCTAACAAGGATATGCATTAGGTTACTGGCACAGATTCAGATTGCTAACCCCTCCTCCAAAATGTCTTATTTTCCCCATTATTTGAGCAAGCATGCTTACAGAAGCTAGAAATAGCAGTTACTTCCATCAGGGAGGATATCTGGTTTAGTTACTTCCTGGAATTAACAGAACAAAGGACCATCTGTGTTTAGTGGAAATTTCTAAATGGCAGTTCTTAGAAAATGGAGGTTATGGGAACAAGATGGAGTTGCTATGGTTCAGATGGAGCTTGAGGGACAGGATGGTGTCAGTCCTTTCAAGGCCCTTTTTTCGGGGGATAGCCCCCAGGAGCTACAGCGAACACTTCAAGACCCCAAATAACTAGTTAGAGAAATCAGAGCTTAGATTTATAACCTCATGCATAGTGGTCCTACTTGGAATGAAATGGGTAGAAATCTTAAAAGTTCTGAGATAAAGAATTTGCCCCATTGCTTCTTCGAACTAGCTGAGCCTATGTTTGTTTTCTGGCTGATGACCTAGGCCAGTGGTCAGCAAACTCATTAGTCAACAGAGCCAAATATCAACAGTACAACGAATGAAATTTCTTTTGAGAGCCAAATTTTTTAAACTTAAACTATATAGGTAGGTACATTGTGATTAACTTAATTAGGGTACTCCTAAGGCTTAGGAAGAGCCACACTCAAGGGGCCAAAGAGCCGCATATGGCTCGCGAGCCACAGTTTGCCGACCACTGACCTAGACTAACTCAGTGGCATCCCCAAACTGCCAAAAGCAAACTATGAATTCTCAGCTGTTACATAAAAAGTAACAGTAAGGCCCTGACCGGTTTGGCTCAGTGGATAGAGCATTGGCCTGCGGACTCAAGGGTCCCAGGTTCGAGTCTAGTCAAGGGCATGTACTTTGGCTGCGGGCACATCTCCAATGGGGGGTGCACAAGAGGCAGCTGATCAATGTTTCTCTCTCATCAATGTTTCTAACTCTCTAGCCCTCTCCATTCCTCTCCGTAAAAAATCAATAAAATATATTTTTTAAAAAAGTAACAGTGAGACTTCGAGATTTGGAGTGCATGACTCCCTTGTAGTCCCAGATTGCAACAAATGTGACTCTTTAATTCAGAAAAAAACGTAAGAGTGAAATGATTATACCTTAATTTATTGATTACTAGCATTTTAAAACAAACACTTATAAATTAAAACCACTAACAAATACTTATCCTTCTGCCATCTACCCACAGTTCTCTTGAGAAAAAACAGCAGTACCAGGCTGTAGAAGAAACCTGACTGTATTTTTGTACGCATTATTTCCTGCACGCATGGGAGCTATGTGTATAACACAGAGATCAGTCACTTCACCCTCAGCCTCTTCAATTACGTTATTGAAACAGCTAACTTGACATATTCCCCAAGTGAATTCCCTGTTTGTCTGTCTAGAGTTGACCATTGACCTGCTGAAGTGTTCATCTGTGTACATTACCTCCAAGGCTAAAATGAAGGGGGAAGAAGGCCACCACCTATCCCACTTGGGTTTGCTCATTTAAAGTCCTCTCACAGATAAGAAACTCTGCTGAGGTCACTAATCTGACATAGGGGAAGATTTAAAGGAAGATCCACCACTTGGCCATGTGGTAAACAGAGGTTGCAGTACTAAAGGGTGTTTTGATTAATTAATTGCTAGGCTTCCTTAAACTCCTGCAATTCTACCTGCCTTAGATTCTGTCTACAGAAAAATGGAGAACACCAGAGCTGGATGAAGTGGAAAGAAATAACACAATGAAAGAAACACCAAGAAAAGGAGAGAAGAAAGTTCAAAAAATCAGGAAAAGTTAAGGTAGACAAACAAAGGACTCTAGGAAAAAAGGCAAAACTTCATACAATTTGGCAATGGAGACTGGGAAAACTAGACTGGGAAGTGGGTAAATAGGAAAATCAATTAGAAATATCCCCTAATTAGATGCTGAATATACTTAACATGACATAACCTATACAGAGATATTCTTTACTAACAGATAAACAATTAGTTTCAGGAAGAATTCATATCATTTTCCTAAAAACACTTGCCCCATGAGGCCTTGCTTAGGTAAACTTGGTTCTGTGGCAATAGCTAACTGAGATAGGCCTTAGAAGCTTTGGTGGCAAAAACAAGGTCCTTTTTACCACTACAATTGTCTAGGAGAATAAGATAAATGCTTAAGTTGATGCCATGACCCTTTAATACAGTTCCTCATGTTGTGGTGACCCCCAACCATAAAATTATTTTCGTTGCTTCTTCATAACTGTAATTTTGCTACTGTTATGAATCATAATGTAAATATCTGATAAGCAGGATGCATTTTCATTGTTCACGACCCACAGGTTGAGAACCGCTGGCTTAGATTAACTGGGCCTCCTAGACCAGTGGTCGGCAAACTCATTAGTCAACAGAGCCAAATATCAACAGTACAGCGATTGAAATTTCTTTTGAGAGCCAAATTTTTTAAACTTAAACTATATAGGTAGGTACATTGTGATTAACTTAATTAGGGTACTCCTAAGCTGGCCTTTGCTAAAAACATCCCCAATCTAATTGGGGTACATTCGCTGAGGTCTACCCCTTCCAACTCTCCTATCCACACTCCTCTTGTATACTTGTTTCCTCTATCTTTTGTCACCTGTGCGCGATTTGCGGATGCGACTAGCACTAACCACTGCACAATGAGACTGCTGACTGACTGGCTCACTCAACTCGTGCATGAATCGCATGCGCCTCCCCCATGCTGTGTATCCAGTGGCCCGCCTGCGCCCTGTCTCCTATTGCCTGACTGATCGACACCCCCCAATTCTTATAACGCCACTTCTTCAAAATCAGCTTGCCCAGGCCGAAAACCGACTTCTGCGCATGGGCCACGAAGTTTCATTGCACTGTACGTGTGTGTCCACACATGGTATTTTGTGGAAGAGACACACTCAAGGGGCCAAAGAGCTGCATGTGGCTCGTGAGCTGTGGTTTGCTGACCACTGGTATAGGCTATAGCCCACAGTAGAACACTCTAGAAATGTTAATTTCTTTTCTCTACATTTTCTTAGTGAGCATATAATTTTGAATAATCCATAAATTCCTACCTGCTCAAAGAGTCTTCTTTAGAGACATCATTCACTATTTAAAAAAAAGAAAAATACATTTTAAAACAATAAGAATACAGGACTTTAAAAGTACTGAATTAATGCATTGCTACAAAGTGTAACTTTGAGACCACACCTGAAGACTATACTAGAGTAAATATTATTGTAGGCCACTAATGCATTAAGAACATTTACTTTTTCTTTTTCTTTTTCTTTTTTTAAAATATATTTTATTGTTTTTTTTACAGAGAGGAAGGGAGAGGGACAGAGAGTTAGAAACATCGATGAGAGAGAAACATCGATCAGCTGCCTCCTGCACACCCCCTACTGGGGATGTGCCTGCAACCAAGGTACATGCCCTTGACCGGAATCGAACCCGGGACCCTTCAGTCCGCAGGCCGATGCTCTATCCACTGAGCCAAACCGGTTCAGCAACTTTCTCTTTTTAAACATATACAACTAAAAAAAGAAAAGAAAATGGGATCTATCAAAATTTGATACTTACTTGAGCTCTGCTATATACAAGGAACAATAATCCTAACCAAACCCCATCAGACTGACAGAAAATATTATTGTTAGTGGGAACAGAACTATAGACTAACAATGTCAAACTTAAATAGCATAAGCTTTCTGCCTTCTTCCATTAGGAACAGTTAGAGGAGAGTATACTTATTTTTCCCTAACACAATACAAATTCTCCAGCTCTTACTAGTAGGTGCAGACTAACTAGTCCAGGATGAAACACTCCTATCATAAGGAAACATTGTCACGAGGCACTACACGTTGCAGCACAGTAAAATATAGTAAACAAATTCTCTCTGGCTCCATTTCCAATTGGAATGTAAGTAGAAAAGACTTTGTGATTCCAAGTGTATGAAGTTGAACTACTTGAGGCTGTCTCCTTCAATTGGGAGAGTCTCTCTGGACCCAGCTCATAGAGCAGAGTGGTCCAATTGTTAGTGCTCTGCAATGGTGTGTGAGGTCATCTTTCTTAACCCTTCCCATTAGATGGAACATGCAAATAAAAATCATTCTCTTTCAGATTATATGGCATATGTCATCAGATCCTATGCTAATGAAAAACAACAACGAAGGCCACAGAACTTCTTGGGTAACTATATCCAATTACCGTGGAACTCATTTTTTAAATATTCAAAAAGATACCCACTGTGTGATTCCAACTACACAACATTCAGGAAGAGGCAAATCTAGGGAGACAGTGAAAAAGATCAGTAGTTTCCAGGGGTTAGGGAAAAGTGCAGGATGAATAAGCAGAGCACAGAAGATTTTTGTGGTAGTGAAGTGATGCTATCTAATATAATAATAGAGGAATATGCAAATTAGGCCGGATACCAAAACGTCACAACCAATCTACAAGTGGTGGAGAGCTCCAGGAGATTGGGGCAACAAGCGGAGAGCTACAAGAGGGTGGGGCAGCAATTAAGCGCAGCAGAGAGCTACCAGCATTTGTGGGCAGGGTGGCCAGCTGATGCAAGCAGAAGCGAGCTACTCACGCACAGATTCATGTGCAGGGCTACTAGTATGATATGATTCTACATTCTAATGGTGGGTATGTGCTTTCATGCATTTGTCACAATCTATAGCATGCACAAAACCAAGAGTGAACCTTACTGTAATTTAAGGACTTTAGTTGATAATGATGAGACAGTGCACATTCATCCATTGTAATAAATATACTTCCACTGTTGCTGGAGGTCAAAAATGAGCAAGCCACCAGGCCTGTGTGGCTCAGTAGTTGAGCATTGACCTAGGAACCAGGAGGTTAAGGTTCGGTTCCCAGTAGAGTCACATGCCTGGGTTGTGGGCTCAACACCTGGTGTGGTGTGTAAGGAGGCAGCCTATCAATAATTCTATCTCATAATTGATGTTTCTATGTCTCTTTATCCCTTTCTCTCTGAAATTAATAAAAATAAATTATTAACAGAAATGAATAAGGCTGTGTATGTTTGCATTTGTGTGGTTTATGAGCACTCTCTATACTTTCCGCTCAATTTTACTGTGCACCTAAAACTGCTCTAAAAATATGGCTTATTAATTTTTGTTCAAAATAATGTACTCCCTGAATCTGCTATTAACACATATCAACATATTAATGCAATTTTCAAGATAGTAACCTTGGAGTTTAAGATAAAACTCCAGTATCAGAAAGTGGGTATTATCCCTGCAATTGAGTGAAAGATGTGAAAAGACATAAATAACGCCAATACTTTTAAATGTATGCCAGTGCAAGAAAATAACTGATAAATACGATTGAATATCTTGTGTTGTATTTATAAACAGGGATTTAGTACAATATAAATCAAAACTGAATCATCCATATAATTAAAAGACACTTTTTCTTCACATTTTGAATCAGAAATCATTCTGCTGAGTTTATCTAAAAATTATCTTGAAGCATTAATTGGATAAAAAGGAGAGCTTTTAATTGCCTAATATTGCCCTAGT
The DNA here is from genome assembly GCF_000147115.1 of Myotis lucifugus. Lineage (NCBI taxonomy): Eukaryota > Metazoa > Chordata > Mammalia > Chiroptera > Vespertilionidae > Myotis > Myotis lucifugus. The sequence goes on along the minus strand of NW_005873962.1, from coordinate 2,371 downwards.
AATTTTATGCACATATATCTGCGAGATACTCACCAAGAGTCACAAAAGTAACCCTCATAGAAAGCAATTATGGATGATGCAACTGAAACCAGTACCGTGTTATGTTAAATACTACTTGCTCTTAAAATGTTTAGATCAAGACCAAATAGTCAGTCAGGGCTATACCTGCGGTGCAGAGACATTTCATACAGCAGGCCTAAGACTGCTATCCTTAGAAAGTCCTCCTTAAATGGCTACCCTTCAGTTGGTATCTGAAAACCTGAATCTGGGGAGGTTTTCCACCTTTCCCTAACTGAGAAGAATGGCCCCTTGTGTCTAAATACCTTTTACAACCAATGGAGTTCATACTGCACACTTGCTTTCCTTCTGGGGATCTAAAATTTTGGTACATGCTATGGGGAAGATGCCTTAAAAACCTCTCATTGAGTCTAACAAGACTGGTAGATGACATATTTCACATGAGTTGTCAGAATTTGACACTGGAATATCTAAACACATCCTGGTAACTCCACAGGGAGAAGGCTCAAGGAAGGTTGTGCCTGCTGTCCTCAACATGTCGTCACACACCTATACTCCTTGCTGATTTTTCTCCAGTCTTTTCACTGTAATAAATCTCAGGTATGAGCACCACTATATGCTGAGTCCTGTAACGTTTTCTAGTGAATAATCAAACCTAGGGGTGGGTTTAGGAACCTCTAATAAAATTGCATATGTGAAAATATTACTTGGATTGATGTGTTAGACATGATTAGAATACAGAAGTTGATTTCACAGAATACCTGTCATTGGTTTTGTTTTGGTCCGTGCTTTTTTTGGACTTTTCTGTAGATTTATAGCTATTGGAATAAAGACATGAAAGGGATAAATCAAACATTGATGTCAGAAAATAATGTGAAATAAGCAACATTCCTATTTATTCACAATAGGAATTACAGAATTCTAATGACAGACAACATGTTCTACGGTATCAAAGTTTCTATAAAGGAAATGAAGACATCACACTGACAATTTTCTCCAACTAAACAAGGTTTAATTCCTTTGTACAACAGTTCTGAATCAATCAAGTAACTGGGATAACTCTAAAAGAACAGTAATTATCATATACGGTATACTAAAGGGACATTCTAATGATTACAGAGTTCTTTTTATATCTTCTTAATCTTTTTTTTCTTATTGAAATAAAATCATGGCTCACCTATTGAAGGCAGTTGTTGATAGGATAAGTCAAGTAATAAACGAAATTGTATCGAAAATGTAGGGATATCCATAGATATTCATTAAACTCAACCTGTATTGAAAAAAACTGGTCTTTCCTGTTGAACTGTTGCTCTTTTCTGCTCATCTGATGAAGTCCTATTCTTCATGTCCAAACTAAATGCCAGTGCACTACCTGGGAACCTATGAAGCACCTTAGAATTCTCTCTCCCGACTACCTCTTTATATGCAATCACCACCACAATCATATGAACTCGACCTCTCTACTGTCTCTGCTTTATTTTGCTACTGTCACCTGCCCTTTGTCTCCCAGGCTCTTTATGTGATTCCCTTCCATCTATCCTCTACATGAGGTGTTAGTAAACTAAGGTCCACAGGCCAAATATAAGCTGCCAACTGGTTTTACAAATAAAGTCTCACTGGAACACAGCCCTGCCTACTTGCTTACAGATTCTCTAGGACTGCTCTCACACTACAATGGCAGACTTGAGTACATATGACAGACCACGTGGACTAAAATTAGGCCTTTTGCAGAGAAAGGTTGGTGATCCCTGCTTCACACCACAATCAGAGGGCCCTCATCAAATGTAATCTTGTTCCTCTTCTGCTCAAAACTCCAATCAATCCCTGCAGTAAATATTTCTGGCTCTCTACCTTAGTTTTCATTCTTGCTGGAGAACCACAACTCGATATGGACATTCACTGTCCTGATACACAAAGAATTTGGTATTATCTCCCTCACTTCAAACAGGAAAAATGATTATAGTAAGCTCCTCAGAGTCACTAGTTTACCACTCACTGGTTTAGGAATGAGCACGTGATTAACCCAAGCCTATAAAAAGGTAGGGAAATCAACTGCAAGCCTCTCAGTTTCTTCCTATTTAAAACAAAGACATAGGCCTAGCCAGTGTGGTTCACTAGATGGAGTCCTTTGTCCATTGCACCAAGGGATCGCTGGTGACATTGCAGGGCAGGGCAGATGCCAGGGTGGCAGGCTTGATCCCAGGAGGGGGTGTGCAGGAGGCAGCCCATGGATGTGATGGTTCTCCCTCATTGTTGTTTCAAACTCTCTCTCTCCTTTCCCTTCCTCTCCCTCTAATGTCATAAAAACAGATTTAAAAAAAAAAATAAGGAAACACATAACTCAACACCACTA
>NW_005873961.1:0-18691 GCF_000147115.1 Myotis lucifugus | reverse complement strand
AGATCAACAACTCGCTGAGAAAATTGTAAGAGATATGAGATAAGTAGAGTATAATGAATGTCCATGACCCTTGAGCTCTGAATGCACACTCCATCTCCCTCAAAGAGAAGAAACAACTGCACTGATAGGGCAATTTTGATGACTTATTCTGATGGCAAATTTGAGGAGAATGCTTGCTTCTCCTACATAAATACTGAAAATAAAAAATGGTACAGCCTGTGTGGAAGAGAATTTGGCAACATTGAACAGCACTAAATACACAGTTACTCTGATGCAGCAATCCTGCTTCCAGTATTCAATCCCAAAAGTACATCTGCAAAAAATAAAAGAAAACAAATGTTCAATTTTATTAAATGCGGCTTTATTTTTATCTCAAAAGATTGTAAATTCAAATGCCCAGTGGGGCTAGTTGAATAAACTATGGTATATTTACACAAAGGAGTGCTATCTATATATATAAAAGGCTAGGTGTCTGTCTATCTGACTGGTAGCTATGACGTACACTGACCACCAGGGGGAAGATGCTCAACATAGGAGCTGCCATGACGTGCACTGGCCATTTAAGAATATCTTGCATGCATACAAGTCCTTCCGTTGATCTCTTACCCCCCCCCCACCTCCTGCCCCCCAACCCTCCTCGGACTTCCCGGTGTTGTTTGACAGTCTGGTTGATGCTGCTCTGCCTCTGTATCTATTTTTGTTCATCAGTTTATAATGGTCTTATTATCCATAAATGACACTGGGGGGTAGGGGAGGCCAGGGGAATTTCAAGGGGTGAAAAAAAGGAGACATATGTAATACTCTTTGTAATACTTTAAGCAATAAAACAAAATATAATATATTAAAAAAAGAATAAACAGCACTATGGAGCAGGTGCCAATAAAACAACACTTGGCTTCCTCCAAGTGGGATACACGCCCTGCCACCACCCCAGAGCAACATCCCACTAAATCACAGCCAACACTGCCAAGACTCATGGTGCAAAATGTGGCGCACAGCCCAGCCCAGCCCAGAAACAGTTGCTGTGGGCGCCAGGTAATGACATCACGTAGCAACGCCTGGCTTCCTCTCCCTAGCGACTAGCTTCCTTGGAGTTTCTTCAGCCCAGGAACCCAACTTGCTTTATAGCCAGGTGCAAACAATTTACAGTTTAACCAAATATTTGTGAAGCATTTTCATGTGCCTTATCTCATTTGATCCTCACAGAAGTCTTGGAGTAGGTAGATAGGAGATTTGGTGGAATCCTATTTTCTTTTAATTAGCTGGAAAACAGAGATTTAGAAAGTTTAGAAACTTGACCCAACTGAAAAGCAGTAAGAAATGGTGGACCTTGAAAATGACTTCAGGTTTTCTCACTGCAGAATATAGTCAAATACTGCTGCCCTTTGTTCTTTCTGTGTGCTCTACAATAATAATCTGCTTCATGTTGATATTTACTTCTGTGTTGCTGACAATTACCTGAAAGAGAAGTTGGGGTGTTTCACTGGGCTGGAAAAGTTTAACTAAATCAGAAAGCAGGTCTAATTAAGCAAATTTATTCTATATCTACACTAATAAAAGAGAAACATGGTAATTAGCGTACAACCGCTACTCTTTTCATTGGCTAATCAGTGAGTATATGCAAATTAACTGTCAGCCAAGATGGCGGCCGGCAGCCAGGCAGCTGGAAACGAACATGAGGCTTGCTTGCTTCAGTAAAGGAGGACTCCAACATTCCCCGCCTGCCTTGCTAGCCTCTGAGCTGGCAGTTTGAAACTTTGTAACAAATATAGAAGCTAAACAAAACCCCGCTGGGATCTCAGAGCTGGAGTTATACATTGTTTCGATTATAGAACGGCAAACAAACCAGATACCAGCTTTCAGCAGCCTAGGCCTCAGAGCTAGAGCCAGAGCTAAAGCTGGCCCAGAATAAAAAAAAAAAGAAAAAGAAAAAAAGGACAGGTTGGGAGCTTCAGTCAATCGCCAGCCTGAAGGCAGCCCTCAGCCCCTCACCCAGACTGGCCAGGCACCCCAGTGGGGACCCCCACCCTGAAGGGAGTGTGACCAGCTGCAAACAGCCATCATGCCCTCATCCAGGCTGGCCAGGCACCCCAGTGGGGACCCCCACCCTGGTCCAGGACACCCTTCAGGGCAAACTGGCCGGCCCCCAGGCCTCTATCCTATATAGTAAAAGGGTAATATGCCTCCCAGCACCGGGATCAGAGGAGCCGAGAGGCCTCCTGGCACTGGGATCAGCGAGACAGGGTGCAGCGCCCAAACCCCCTGATCGCCCTGCGGCTCTGTGTGTGACAGGGTGTGGTGTCCCAACCCCCTGATCGGCCCTGCTCTGTTCATGACAGGGGAAGGCGCCCCCAACCCCCTGATCTGCCCTGCTCTGTGTGTGACAGGGTGCAGCGCCCCAACCCCCCCCCCACAGACCCTGCTCTGTGTGTGACAGGGTAGAGCCATAACCTCCCCATTGGCCCTGCCCTGAGTGTGACAGTGGCAGCGCCCCAACCCCCTGATTGGCCCTGCTCTGTGTGTGACAGGGTAGACGCCATAACCTCCCCATTGGCCCTGCGCTGAGTGTGACAGTGGCAGCGCCCCAACCCCCTGATTGGCCCTGCTCTGTGGGTGACAGGGGGTGGTGCCCTAACTCCCCTATTGGCCCTACTCTGTGAGTGACAGGGGGGAGCTCCTCAAACCCCTGATTGGCCCTGCTCTGTGCGTGACAGGGGGCAGCGCCCAAACCTCCCTGATGGGCCCTGCTCTGTGCGTGACAGGGGGTGGTGCCGCAACCTCCCCATCGACCCTGCCTTGAGTGTGACAGGGGGCGGTGCCCCAACCCCCCAATCGGCCCTACCCTGAGCGTGACTGAGGGTGGCATCGCAACCTCCCAATCCACCCTGCTCTGTGCATGACAGGGGGCGGGCCCCAACTCCCAAATCAGCCCTGCTCTGAGCCCGACCAGGGGCTGCACCTAGGGATTGGGCCTGCCCTCTGCCACCCAGGGAGCAGGCCTAAGCCAGCAGGTCATTATCTCCCGAGAGGCCCAGACTGCGAGAGGGCACAGGCCGGACTGAGGGACCCCCCTTCCCCCCCGAGTGCACAAATTTTTGTGCACCCGGGCCTCTAGTATATATATAAAAGGCTAAGTTGATTTGCGCATGCGCAATACATATAAAGCTCTTGCTGGTTTCAATTGCACGTGTGTGTTTTGATCTGTCATTGCTGATCGTGAATTTGGTTGACACTCCTATTACAGAGAAAGGGTGAAAAGCAATAATAAAATATTTCTTCTAATTAATTTCCTTTTAATGTGCATGAATCTGTGCACCGGAATCCTAGTGTGGGTATAAAAATGAATGAAATGATTTCCATATACGAATATAGAATTATTTGCAGAATACATTCTAAAATAACAAAATCAAGAAATAGAAAAAATGTTTATAGTATGTCACCATCTACATAAGAAGGGGAAGGTCTATGCATATAATTATTATTTTAAAATGTTGAAATGTGTACTTATTAAATTGATCAATAGTTCATCTCACTAAATGTGAGACAATGAGGCATCGTGTGGCTACTGATGTGATGCATTTGCAGTACATGGCTCCAGAGCATACTTGAACTTGCATCTAATGAAGCCTTCAGATCTACTTTCTAATCCAGTGGTTCTCAACCTTCTGGCCCTTTAAATACAGTTGTGACCCAACCATAAAATTATTTTCGTTGCTACTTCATAACTGTAATGTTGCTACTGTTATGAATCATAATGTAAATATCTGATATGCAGGATGGTCTTAGGCGACCCCTGTGAAAAGGTCGTTCGACTGCCAAAAGGGTCATGACCCACAGGTTGAGAACCGCTGTTCTAATCCATTGATCTTCCTGGGCTACAGGAACAGGTTAAAGATTACACAAAGTAGTAGTTAGCCAAATCTAGCATGTGACATAGTTTCATGGGACAAGTAACCCAATTTCAACAACTCAAGGTGCCTCACTTAATTTCTGAGTACTTCCAGAGCCAAGCACTGGCTGACATCTTGGTTTTATGTTCACCAGCACTGTGGCCTCTCTAAGTTTCGGTCTCCTCAGTTACAGATGGTAATACCCAGCTCCCCCTCCGCTCCCTCTGTATACAGTGAGACCAGAACAATTGCCCTCCTATGGGTGCATTTCATCTCTTCAGTATTCTATGACCCTTAAAAATTGCTGATTGTGGTTTCCGAATCACAGCACTAGGTTTTCCAGTAGCTTGAGGTATTATTTATCTGGAACCAAGGGAGCATTCCCAACCTTGTCTGAACATTGCAATCACCTAGGAAAAGATGAAACCTGGTCCCCACCAGCAGAGAAGCTGACATGATTGCCAGTGGAATGTCCTTGGTATCAATCTGTTAAATGTCCCTCGGGTGATTCCAAGGGACACTCGGTGCTGTTGATAACCACTAGTTTAGAGATGCGTGCTATTCAGAGCAGATAGATGATTGTTCTTTTCCACTTCATGTCTTTCTTGGGCTAAAATTTTCTATTGACTTTAAGTTAGAACAGTTGATTACACAGAGCTGTGAGTCCTCAAGCTTCATGCAGAGAAAAGGGTTTATTGGAAAACTGTAAATGGTAATATAAAGGAAATATAAATGAAAATCAAAATGCTGGGCCTGGCTTCCTTCTGGAGTCCCAGCAGCCAGGTCAGTTCAGCAAAGCTCTAGTTCAATGACTTCCAACCTCTTCATCTCATGGCACATAAACTAATCACTAAAATTCTGAGGCACACCAAAAATAAAGTTTTTGCTGGTCTCACTAATAATAGGTATAATTTTTATTCACTCACACTAGAAGGCTATTGTTGTATTGACTGTTGTCATTTTTTTTTTAGTTGACGCAGCGGTTCTCAACCTGTGGGTCACAAACAATGAAAATACATCCTGCACATCAGATATTTACATTACGATTCATAACAGTAGCAAAATTACAGTTATGAAGTAGCAACGAAAATAATTTTATGGTTGGGGGGTCACCACAACATGAGGAACTGTATTAAAGGGTCGCCACATTAGGAAGGTTGAGAACCACTGATTCTAAGGGAAAAGAGGTCAGTACCCCCGACTAAATAGTCAGGTACTGCGTGTTTTAAACATGCTTGTGGCGCACGGTTGAAAATCGCAGCACTAGTTCATTGGTTCTCAAAATGCAGCCTGCGTTAGAGTGATCCTTTGGGTTTGTCGGACACACTTTGCTGGGCCCCACCTTCAGGGTTTGTGGTCAGAGGACTCGATGATGAGCCCAGGATCCTGCGTTTCTCCTCGGCTCCCAGGTGGCACACCCACTTTGGAGACTCTGCTCTAGTTGTGTGCTCCCCCAGGGCTCCTTGAATTCGCTTCATCTGCTCCTCCCTGATGCTGCTCTCATCCCCTCTGCATGGCAGTGGTTCCCAACCCTGTCGGCTAAGCTCTCTTTCACAGGTGGAGTTTAGAAGCTCTGGCTCAGCCTCTGACTTGCTCACTCCTCCCTCAGGTTTTGCTCTCACCGATCACTGGTGGGCATTCAAATTGCCTTGAAGAAAAAACCAATTGGTCCAGTTCCAGACAATAGGTCACTGGCTAGTTTGGTTTGGCTAAATCCTCAGCCTGCCGGGTCAAGGCGAACCCTCTCCCCCAGATTTTGATTCGAGAAGTCTGGTGCCTCCACAGTAGGAACTATTGCTGCAGGACGGGTGCTTAGGCGGGGTCCTGGGACCAGTAGCAGCAGCATCACCTGAGAACATGATGGAAATACAAGCTCTCAAGCTGTGCCCAGGCTCCTGAATCCGAAACTCTGGGTGGGGCTGGCAATCTGCGTCTTAGCCAACCCTGCAGCTGAGGTGTGCACAGAAATGGATAAATTCTGCTATGAAAGAGGAATCTAACTCAAAGCTCCAAGCCTCATATTAATGTCAGCTCACCTCCAATCTCATACCAAACTGGTGGCAAGATTTAGAAAATACTTCAAAAAATATAAAATTTTGCCACTAAATTAGTACTTCTCCAAACTCCACATTTTACAAGCTCAAGTTATCCATTTTTTACGGGCATATTTAAAAACCAACAAAATAGTAGACCTGTCTGCAAGGCCAGAGGCCCTGCTACCACACTTCCATACTGTCTACAGCTGAAACTTATATAAACAACCTTGCTTCAGTTTATAATTGTGAAATCCACAAGGGCCACACTGGCAATAAAATACTCCACAACTTCCATGGCAGTGAACATCTGGTATGCAATTTTACATAAACATTCTACTTTGATGAAACTTAACCTATGGAATTTAAACAAAATGGTGTTAGTGCTGAATCCCAAAAGCAAAAGGAAGGAATGTGCGTTTCTGTTTTTCCTTTTTTGAAACCCAGGTGCACACTGAAGTCGGTGCCAGGACATACACTGTGTAACTTGGCTCAAGTGCAGGTTTTCCTGTCTAATGACACTAGGCCGCCTATGTCAAAGGATCCGGCCTCAAGCAGAGCTCAGGATGCCCTACCCTTCCAAGGGGGCGGCGGGGGGGGGCGGGGAGGAGGAAGGAACTTGCTTAGGTAGCCAGTAATGTGCTCAGCCACACCACAGCCTTCAACTTGACATCAAGAAAAACATTGAAGGAAAGCACTTTTTTTCTACTTTGGATTGAATTACTTATTCAGGAAACTGGTGCAGGCAGACACCTACATCCAGAAGCCAAAATGTTACCCTTCACCTTCTCTTTATAAAATAATTGGGCACCGGGGGGCGGGGGGTCAGGTGGACATGTTCATCCGTTATAACTCTACAGTTTGTGATCTGTAATGAGGAAGTTAGATTTTTATATTCATTAAAATACATTTTTCCTAAAGCATGTTATTTTCAACTATTAGATGCTCATTAAGTAATGAAACATAAATCTTAGAGCTTTGGATTACTGTCATTCAACTGTAGTCATTGTACTTTTAAGTACCTATTTAAATCGTCATTTTGTACCTTTAATCACTATGCCGGCCCAACCTCTGCGAAGTAGAGGCACTGTGCCTGGCAGGCGCCCTCCTGGCTCGGCCAGTGAGCGGCATCCCGCGGGATGGGGAAGCACGTTCCTCCACGCCTGCCTGAGTCCACCTGGCGCCCTCTCAGGCCGGACCTCAGGCAGCCCACCTGCTGACCCCACACCACTCTTCACCTGTACTTACCGCAGGCACCTCCACCTTAGAATTCCCACATAGACCTCAACGCCTCTTCTCCCTCCTCACCACAAACTGCTCATCCCCAGGGCTCTATCTAAAGCAATGACTCCCATGGTTACCCCTGGCTCAGTCCTCAACCTATTCTATATTTATGATTATAAATATAAATTCTACTTTGGAATTGCCTTTTAAATCTGTCCTTCACATCAATTCTCTATCATCTCACCTAAATTATTGTACTATCCTCATATTTATTTCTGCCATTTTCTCATTCTAAACTATGTACCACTTGCAGTTTCTTTCTTAAAATGCCCTGATTGTTTCTCTCTTAAATTCTTTCACAGGAGTCAGTGGTGCTTACGACTGGAACCGAGCAGCATTGTATATGAGATATGAGGCTCTTCAAAACATTGCACTGTGTTAAAATTCACCTGTACAATGACTTTATGTTCCAACCACGTGCATTTCTTACCGTTGTCAGAGCAAGCCACACTCCGACATGCCTCCCTGCCCTGCCACAGGCTGCTCTCTCTGACTGCCACGCCCCTGTCCTTCCTCTGCTGGCCTGCTCCCATCTGTCCTGTCACAGGAAGTTCAGCTCTTAGCTCACCTAAGCAGCCTTCTTGACTCACCCAGAGTAGAACATATTTTTATTTAGTTGAGCACTTTGCACATTATGTTGTGAGGCTCTGTGTCACACACAATTCTAGTGCTCACCCATAGAGTTCTCTTCCCTCGGGGCATGTGGGAAGATTACACAGTTCCACACACGTGCAGGCATCAAAGCCATATCCCGCGGTTTAAGTAAGGGCCGGGGAGCAGGAGCAAAAGAGCCACTTCCAGCACATAAACACATTTACGCACCTGCTGCAGGCCAGGAGGCATTGTGTTGTGAAAGGGGTAGCTACAACAAGGTGGTCACTTCTGTTGATCTGGGTTTCCAACTAACTCTATGGAGCAGAACTTCCCTGCCAACCCATGGTGGGCCGGTAGCATGAGTGAGGATAAACCTGGCCCTGTTTCAGTTATCTCTTGCTCGATAACAAAATCCAGGCCAAAATGTAGTAACTTAACAGCAATTTATATCTTCTCCAGGGACTTTCTCCAAAAGAATTAAGTGGCCCTCCTGACAGCACAGTGGCTGTGGCTCAGAGGGCAAGAGCAGAGGCTGCCAGGCTTCCTGAGAACTATGTCTGAAACCAGTGCTTGCTGTTGGTCACAGCAAGTCATAAGTCCAGCCAGATGCAAAGGCTGAGATGACCACACCTTGATGGGAGGTTCACCATGGACATACACAGAAGGGAGGTGTTACTGTCGTTCATCTTTGGAGACAACTACCACATAAGATTAAGCCATTGAGATTTAGCTTAACTATAGCAGACACTAGTCTTTCCTGGGCAATATATTCTGATCATATGTTTGTTTTATGAAATAATTATATGATTCTCTGTTCAAGGAGATCCATGAAGTTGTATTGTACTTAACCTATTTCCACAATTCCCCAAGTAATGGTTGAACTATAATCAGCAATTCACTAAAAACTTACTGGGTGAAAGAATGAAGGTTTCAATTATAGAAACAAAGGAAATATAGCTTGAGAACAATAAATAGAAATAATGTGGTAGAATGATACTAATATACATATTGCTTGATTGCTAGTACTTTCTATAGGATATGAAAAATTTGATATTATCACAATAATATTATAAGTCAAATATTTGAGTCACAGAAAGGTAGAGAGAATATTCAAGATCAAATAACTGGGGAGTTACAGATATTAGCCCTGTGATGTAAAATTCAGTTCTTTATTCATACATTATTATAGTGTTACACTGGAATTTGGGAAATTGTTTGAAAGTGAAAAGAAAATAAATTATATGAATATGTAAGAGTGAAGGTCAAGCAAAGATTTAAAGGGGTATAAACATATTCAGGGGATGATAGCTTTATGTCATCAAGAAAAATATGAGTAGGTAGTAGATACAATGGCTAATTTCATTAGTTGAAATGGATATGTATGTTCGAGAGGATACAAAAACAAAACAAAAAACACTCAGAAGGAGCAATCAGATACGCATTTGTCTATGTACAGAAAGCAGTGGCACAGATCATGAATTTTCTCTGCTAAATTCAGCATTAACAAATGAGCAGTGTATAGTATATTTTTAAAGAAGTAGTTACTTGTCAGGACTTTGGAGGTGTATGGAAGAACTGGGGTGCGTGATGGTGAAGGGATCAGAAGGGAGAGGGAGCACAGCTCACTGAACCCCGCTCGCTGTGCTTGACTCAGCTCCTCACATCAGTCTTAAACAGCAGCAAAACGTCCCCATTTCTCCACATCAAAAAGTCTGATGCTCCAAACCCACACCCTCTTTACCCCACACTCAGTCTGGTTATGAACTCAGATTTCTCTGTATATTATGTTATTTGCAGATCTGCCCACTGTCAAAAGGAAAGAAAGTGTTGCAGTGAATTAGTATAGACGTTCTCAAACATTTGATCTCTGGACCCTTTTACATTCTTAAAAGTCATTGAGGACTTCAGAGAGCTTTTGTGTGTGTGGATTATAACTATTGATATCTATAATATTGCAAAATAAAACTAAGACTTTAAAAAGATCTATTTATCACCCTAGCTGGTTTCGCTCAGTGGATAGAATGTCAGCCTGCAGACTAAAGGGTCCTAGGTTCAATTCCAGTCAAAGGCACATGCCCGGGTTATGGGCTCCATCCCCAGTGCGGCACATTGATGTTTCTACCTCTCTCTCCCTCTTCCTTCCTCTTTGAAATCAATAAAACTATATTTAAAAATAAAAAAGATCTGTTTATCAATGCACTTAAAATAAAAATAGTGACCCTAATATATGTTTATATAAATAACAATTAAAAAATAAGTACCCATTTGATAACAAAAATAATTAGTGAGGTGAATTGCATTGTTTTAAACATTTAATGACTGGCTTAATAAAAGATAACTGTATTGTCTTATCAGCTTCTACATCAATTCTATTGTGACCTGCTGGGTTCTGTTTGGTGGAAGTTTATGGAGTTTGTACAGTTATTTGACAATGGTGGCTTGTAGCCCTACTGAGCTGGCCTCAGAAACTCTCAGGTTTTCATAGAACATTTTGAGAAATGATGTATGTTGTGGGAGTTACATTCAAGTGTTTCATGGATGATTTAGTTTTTGTAGTTAAAACTCATCCTATATAATAAAAGGCTAATATGCAAATAGACTGAAGGGTGGAACAACCTGAACAACTGAAAAACTAAAGAACCAGTTGCTATGATGTGCACTGACCACCAGGGGGTGGTGTGGAACATAGTGGGCGTTGGCCGTGGTGGGATGGTGGAGCAGGTGAGCGGGGGCGCCAGACCAAGGCGGTGTGCCAGTCGCTGTCATTGGGGTGAGCCTCTGGTGGTTTCTGAAAATTCTTTACTCCTGCACACCACGGTCCCACCTGGCGCTCACACTTGCTGCTGGTGCCCAGCATCAGTCCCGATCACTTGGTGCCATCAGCAGGTGCGCGTGACGGCTGCTGGCCCTGATTGCCCCTGAGGGCTTCTCCATCTCCCCCTGCTCCTGAGGGGCAATCAGAGCAGCAGCCGCCACTGGTACCCATTGATGGTGTGACAGCCCTACTCACATCTGCTACTGGTGCTGGCCCCAGGTGTGAGCAGGGTCAGCACCGTCAGCATGTGGGAGTGGCAGCAGCAGTGGCAGCAGCAGGAGTGGGGTTGCCGGCAGACAGGGGACCGGGGGCCACGATGGGAGGGGCTGGACAGGGGCACAGAGGATGGGCCAAGACCCACCCCTGTGCCTACTGCAGTGTCTCAGCCCACAGTTCATTTCAATGTGCACAAATTAATGCACTGGGCCCCTGGTAGAAAATAAATAAGCAATATATGAAGACACACCTTGAAGTTTTAAGTTTTGGGATATATCCAGAATTTTCAGTTAAGAGAGATCACTGGGAACAAATAAGTCAGATGAAGTTTTTCAGAAGTGGAAGGAATTTAGCTGGATATTAGAAATTAGGTAGGACTTGGATTATCAAATGTGTTTGGGACATCCCAATGGAAACAACATGAAAGTATAGAGATAGATTTTAGCAGGTCCAAGGCAACAAAAATACCTGCCTGCTTTCTCATGTCTATATATCTTTGTGTGTGTGTTCCGACTTCCATTTTTTTGAGGAATCCAGTGTGTCCATCAATACATTTACACCATCACATGCTCTGTACATGACGTGGGAGGGAGCACAGATAGTCCTTCCTATCCAAAATGGAGAGTCTGGCTGCCTCTTGTGTTCATCCTGGGCTGTGGGAGGGTGGAGCTGGACCATGTGAGGGATGACTGCTCTTCCTCAGGCTGTATAACTCCAGACAACTGGGGACTATTATGTGACAGCCAGATGCACCAGCAATTCAGTTCAACATTCAAATTCTAACGTTGTCACCAACCCCCTCTCTAGCTCCCAAATCAAGCCACAGCCCTCTAAGAGCTCACATCATGGTCATGGTTTCTAAAATAAGTAAATGTCAAGTAATTTCTATCATGAATAGGCATTCTAAAAAGGCAACTGGTGTCACTGAATAATTTACTCTCTCAGTAATAATAATAATAATAATAATAATACAGAAATAATTTATTCCTCCTTGCATTTAGATATGTTGAGGCTGCCCTTGGTTGGGGAAGTGCTTGGTTTATGCCCTTTAGAATACAAGCCCAGTCTCGCTTGGCCTAGAATGAGCAACTGATCCCCACAATTCCACACTTGAGAGAGGACACAGTTTGCTCCTGAGGTGGTGCTGAGATTGGAGTTGAGGGCACTGGTAGGGGTGCAAGGGAAGTAGGCAATCCCAGTAGCAGGAAGAATTGGTGGGGAGGAAAGGGGTAAAGGACTTATTGATCAGTCAGTCCTACACCCAAATTGGCACCAAATGAAGCACAGCTCATGCAGAACTGTAGGTCACAGGTTACAGAGAAGCCTGACTTACTGGTCACAGTCATATGAAGAACAGATATTTTTGGAGATTTGTGACTAGTAAACCATTCATTTAAGCATCATTTTATTTTATCCAGAGCGCTCCTGTGAAGTAAGTTTGCTTAAGCATTATTTCTTATATTAATACAGAGGACACAAAAATCCAGAGAAAATTAAGCCTTATAAGAAATTATTTACCTATTTTCTTTTTAAATTTTTGTTATTTTGGGGGGTAATAATGCTTAATAAAATTATATGTGCCATTGTCTGTATATTGTACTGGCTATTCCCAACGAAAAAATCAAGTCTCCTTCTGTCACCATTTATCCACACTTTACCCTCTTCTACCTTCCACCCACCCCCTTTTCCTCTGGCAAACAACATACTGTTGTATCTGTGTGTTTTTTGTTTTTGTTTTTTGCTTAATCCCTTCATCTTTTTCACCAAGCCACCTAAGATAGCCCTTTTCTCTGTCAGCTGACAGACTGTTCTCTGTATCTGAATCTTTTTCTATTTTGTTAGTTTATTTTGTTCAATAGATTCCCCATATAAGTGAAATCATATGGTATTTGTTTTTCTCTGACTGGCTTATTTCTCTTAGAATAATATTCTCCAGGTCCACCCATGCTGCCCCAAAAGGTAAGAGATCCTTCGTTATATGACCCAGCAGTATGTCATGGTGTAAATTTACTACAGCTTTTTTATCCAATCATCTACTGGTGGGCACTTAGGCTATTTCCAATTCTTACATATTGTAAATAACGTTGCAAATATTCTTTTGAATTAATGAGTTGGGTTTCTTTGAATATATTCCCAGAAGTGGAGTTCCTGGGTCATAAAGCAGTGCCATTTTTAATTTTTTCAGGAAATGTCATACTGTTTTCCACAGTAGCTGCACAGGTAAGAGGGTTCCTATCAACAGGCAAGAGGGTTCCGTCTCCTCCACATCCTTGCCAAAACTTATGTTTGTTGATTTATTGATAATAGCCCATCTGACAGGTGTGAGCTGATATCTAATTGTGGTTTTCATTTTCATTTTCATGATGATTACTGACATTGAGTATCTTTTCATAAGTCTTTTGGCCATTATGTCCTTTTTGGAAAAGTGTCTATTCAGGCCCTTTGCCCATTTGTAACTGGATTGTTTGGGGGGTTTTTGGTGTTGAGTTGTATATGTTCTTTATAGGTTTTGGGCTGTATTTCCATTTTGTGGATGATTTCCTTTGCTGTGCAAAACTTTTTAGTGTGATGTAGTTCCATTGTTTATTGTTTCTTTTTGTTTCCCTTGCCTGAGGAGATATATCAGAAAAAATATTGCTATGAGAAATGTCTGAGATTTTACTGCCTATGTTTTCTTCTAAGATTTTTATGGTTTGGATTCTAACATTTAAGTTTTAAATCCATTTTTGTTTATTCATCTGTACGGTGTAAAAAGATGGTCTAGTTCCATTTTTGCATGTATCTGTCCACTTTTATTAACACCGTTTATTAAATAGACTATCTTTACCCCATTGTATGTTCTTGCCTCCTTTGCCAAATACTAATTAACTTTTATATGTGGGTTGATTTCTGGGCTCTTTGTTCTGTTCCAGTGATCTATATTCCTGTTCTTATGCCGGCACTTTGCTGTTTTGACTACTAAGGCCTTGTAGTATAGTTTAATATAAGGTAGTGTGATACCTCCAAATTTGTTATTCTTTCTCAAGATGGCTGTGGCTACTCGGGCATCTTTTCTGGTTCCATATAAATTTTTGGAATATTTGTTAGAGTTCTGTGAAATATTTCATTGGTATCTTGATAGGAATTACATTGAACCTATAGATTGCTTTGGTTAATACAGACATTTTAATAATGTTAATCCTTCCTGTCCATGAACACGATATATGCTGCCACCCCTTGGTATATTTTGAAATTTATTTTTTCAGTTTCTTATAATTTTAGAAGTACAGGTCTATTACTTGGTTAAATTTATTCCTAGTTATCTTATTTTCTTTGATGCAATTGTTTTGTTTTGTTTTTTTCCTTCAGTTTCCCTTTTTGATCATTATTGGTATATAAAAATGCAACTGATTTCTGGATATTTATTTATTTTGTATCCTGCTACTTTACTGAACTAAGTTATCCGTTCTGTTTTTTTTGGGGTGGAATTATGTTGAGATATGATTTCTTTATTCCCACTTTGCTGATAGTTTTTATCATAAATGGTATTGGTTTTTATGAAATGCTTTTTCTACATCTGTTCACGTATGTAATTTTTTATCCTTCATTTTGGTTATGTGGTGTATCATGTCCATTGATTTGCAAATATTGGACCAACCTTGTATCCTCAGAATAAATCCCACTTGATTATAGAGTATCATCTTTTTAATATTTTGCTGGATCCAGTTTGCTAATATTTTGTTGAGGATTTTAGCATCTATGTTCATCATGGTTATTGGCCTATAATTTTCTTTCTTTGTAATGTCTAACCTGGTTTTGAAATTAGAATAACGTTGGCCTCCTAAAATAAGCTTTGGAGTCTTTTCTCCTTTTGAAGTTTTTGGAATATTTTTAATATTTTTGGAATATTTGTTTGAGTTCTGAGAAGAATAGGTGTTAGTTCTTTAAATATTTGGTAAATTCACCTGTGAAGCCATCTGGTTCAGGATTTTTGTTTGGTTTTGATAACTGCTTCAATGTCATTAGTTTTCTCAGTCTACTCAGATTTTCTTATTCTTCCTCCTTTTAGAAGATTGTATGTTTCTGGGAATTTATTCATTTCACTTAGATTGTCCAATTTATTGGCAAATAGTTGTTTATAAAATTTTCTCATAATCCTTTGTATAACTGTGGTGTCAGTTGTCACTTCTCTTTTATTTCTGATTTTATTTTGGGGGGCCTCCTCCCTCATTTTTTTCTTGATGAATCTGATTAAATATTTGTTAACCTTGTTTATCTTTTTAAGGAACCAACACTTGGTTTCAATAATATTTTGTACTGTTTTTTAGACTCAATTTTTTTTCTGCTCAAATATTTATTATTTTCTTTCTTCTCCTCAATTTGGGCTTTGTTTATTGTTCTTTTTCATGTTTCTTTAAGTGTCAAGTTAGATTGTTTATTTGAGATTTTTCTTCTTTCTTGAGATCAGCCTGTAATGCTATGAAATTTCCCTCTTAAGACTGCTTTTTATATTGTATTACTGTCAATCTCTCCCTTTATATCTATCAAGATTTGCTGTATATAATTAAGTGCTTTTATGTTGTATGCATATACGTTTATAAGGGTTATATCCTCTTGTTTAATTGCTCCCTTCTTTGTCTCTAACGATAGCCTTTGTATTAAAGTCTAGCTATTTTTTTTTCTTTTTCATTTGCATGATATGTATTTTTCTATTCCTTTACTTTTAGTCTGTGTCTTTTATTCTGAGATGGGTCTCGTTTTCTTACTTTTTTCTTCTCGTTTTCAGCTCCCCCATATCTTTTCATTGGAGCTTTTAAGTAGTTTACATTTAAAGTGATCACTGATAGGTATGTTTTTGTTGGCATTTTATTCTTTATAACTATGTTTCCCTGTTTTTATCTTCCCCTCCTTCTCCTCCTCCTCTTCCTCTTCCTCCTCCTCCTCCTCCTCCTCCTCCTCCTCCTCCTCCTCCTCCTTCTTCTTCTTTCACTCTAACATTTCCTGTAAGACTGGCTTGGTAGTAATAAACTCCTTTAGCTTTCTTTTTTGTTTGGGAAGTTTTAATTTCTCCTTCAATTTGAAATAACAGCCTGTTGGACAGAATAGTGCTGGCTGTAGGTCCTTGCTTTTCATGCCCTTGAATATGTTATGCTAATCCTTTATGATTTGAAATGTTTCTGTTCAGAAATCAGCTGACAGTCTTATTGGAGATCCTTGTCAATAACTAACTTTGGTTGTTTCTCATAGATTTTGGTTTGTTTGTGTTCATTTTCATTTGTTTCTGGGAAGTTTTTGATTTCTTTTTTTATCTCATTGGTAATCCCTTCATTGTTTAATAACATGCTATTAAGCTCTATATGTTTCATGTTTTTGAGGTTTTTTTTTAGTTGTGATTGATTTCTAGTTTCATGCCATTTTGATTTGAGAAGATGCTTGATATAATTTCAATCTTTTTAAATTTCTTTATTTTTAATTGTTTAAAGTATTACCTATGTCTCCTTTTCCTCCGATTGACCCCCCCCTTAAATTTATTGATACTTATTTTGTATCGTAACCTATGATCTATCTTTGAGAATGTTCTATATGCATTTGAAAAGAATGTATATTCTGCACCTTTGGGATGAAATGCTTTGTAAATATCTATTAAATCCATCTGATCTAGTGTTTTCTTTATCACCATTTTCTTGTTAATTTTTTGTCTGAAAGATCTATCCAGTGATGTCAGTGGGATATTAAAGTCCCCTACTATGTCTGTGTTGCTGTCAATCTCTCCCTTCAGGTCCTCTTAGAGTTTTGTTTTGTTTTAAGTATATTTAATTGTTCCTATACTGGGTGCATATATGTTTACAGGGGTTATATGTTCTTGTTGGATCAATCCCTTTAGTATTATGTAGTCACCTTCTCAGTCTGTTATTACGGTCTTTGTTTTGAAGTCTTTATTGTCAGATATGAGTATTGTTACCCCAGCATTCTGTTTGTTTGTTTCCATTTGCGTGGAATATTTTTTTTCCATCCCTTCACTTTTAGTCTGTGTACATCTTTTGTTCTGAGTTGGGTTTCTTGTAGACAGCATATATGTGGGCCATGCTTTCTTATCCATTCAGTTACCTTATGTCTTTTGATTGGAGCTCTTAGTCCATTTACATTTACGGTTATTATCAATAAGTACTTACGTATTGCCATTTATTTTCTTTATACCTATGTTCCTCTCTCCCTCTTAATTTCTTCTTCTTAAAGCAGTCTCTATAACATTTTTTGCAATGCTGGTGTGGTATTAATGTAATCCTTTGTTTTTGTTTTGTTTTTTTTGTCTTTCTTTTTGTCTGGGAAGACTTTATTTCACCTTTAATTTTAAATTTTTTAATATATATATTTTATTGATTTTTTACAGAGAGGAAGGGAGAAGGATAGAGAGTCAGAAACATTGATGAGAGAGAAACATCGATCAGCTGCCTCCTGCACACTCCCCACTGGGTATGTGCCCGCAACTAAGGTACATGCCGTTGACCGGGATCGAACCTGGGACCTTTCAGTCCGCAGGCCGACGCTCTATCCACTGAGCCAAACCGGTCAGGGCTAATTTTAAATTTTAATATTGCTGGATAGAGTAGCCTTGGATTCAGGTTTTTGCTTTTCATCATTTTGAAAACTTCATGCTACTGCCTCTGGCCTGAAATGCTTCTGTTGAGAAATCAATTGATAGTTGATGGTAGGTTCTAAATAATAATAATAAAAAAAAACATAAGAGCACCATATTTATAAAACAGATCAGATTAATTCCATTCTGAAATTCTCTTTGAGATCTTATTTTTGTTTAAATGCAAAAAAAAGAGAGCATTGCAAGGTATATTTTTATTTGGTAAGTGCAAATTTTAGTTTGTGTGCAATTACAAAATGTAAATATATTTAAATTTAAAAATTATCACTTTAAAATATTAATGTTTCGTTTTAAAGCCAAAGAAAGCAAGAGCACATATTTTTTTAAAAAAAAAAATTCCTTTATTGCTTAAAGTATTACAAAGAGTATTACATATGTCTCCTCTTTTTCCCCTCCTTGACATTCTCCCAGCCTCCCCTACCCGCCAGTGTCTTGTGTCCATTGGTTATGCTTATATGCATGCAAACAAGCCCTTCGTTTCATCTCTTACCCCCCACCTCCCAACCCTCCCCGGCCTTCCCGCTGTAGTTTGACAGTCTGTTCGATGCTGCTCTGCCTCTGTATCTATTTTTGTTCATCAGTTTATAATGGTCTTTATTATCCATAAATGAGTGAGATCATGTGGTATTTTTCTTTCCTTGCCTGGCTTATTTCACTTAGCATAATGCTCTCCAGTTCCATCCATGCTGTTGCAAATGGTAAGAATTCCTTCTTTTTTACAGCAGCATAGTATTCCATTGTGTAGATGTACCACAGTTTTCTAATCCATTCATCTGCTGATGGGCACTAATATTTTTGTTCATTATTACTGATTTTTTTTATGGAGAAATGAGTGTTAAAACGTGACACTCAGCTGTCAGTAGGAACATCACTGCGTGTAGTTCTAAAAGGCTACTAGAGATGAGTCAAAATTTATATCTGAATTTCTCAGCAGCTGCCACAGGAAACAGACTTAGTGAGTGTTTGGTTATGTGAGTGTTTGGTTATGTGAGTGTTTGGTTACGTGAGTGTTTGGTTATGTGAGTATTTGTTTGGTTATGTGAGTGTTTGGTTATGTGAGTGTTTGGTTAGGTGAGTGTTTGATTATGTGAGTGTTTGATTATGTGAGTGTTTGATTTTGCTTTGAGAAAAAAAATAAAATTTCTAAGTGCATTGCTTTCCCTGGTGATGTACCCTAATAGTGTCCTCCTGGTTTACTGTAAAAGTTTACTAGTGAAATTGT
>NW_005873960.1:5890-19104 GCF_000147115.1 Myotis lucifugus | reverse complement strand
AGGAGAGTGTGGAACAGTGCCCCACTCCTGTCTGTCCAGTCTGGCACACCTGTGTAAGGGTCCCATTTCCATCGTTGGGGGAAATTACTTTGCCTCTCTGGGCTCTGGGAGAAGAGCTGAGCACCCCTCTGAAGGCTGCTGAGAGCATGCACATAGAGAAAGTGCTCAGCCAATGTTTCTTAAAAGCCAGGCTTCTCTTCCCCCATGACCTTGAGATCTGACTCATCGGTCGCTCACATTTCCTGTCCTCCTTGAAGGGTCCCTCTTCAGGTTCCAGGGCTCCTAAAGCCTGGCTACAGAGTGGACCCCAGGACCCAATTTCTCCCTGTCCTTCTGACCACAGCTCCTCTCCCAACCCACGCCATGGATATGAGCACCTCTTTGGTGGTGGGGGGTTCCACCATGTTGCAGCCTGTTGCCTAGTGGGGCAACTGCAGCCACAGGATTTAGTCCCTGCTACGGCATTCACATGGCCCCCATACTCTCTGTCTCTTCTGCCTTGGGCTCCCATGGCTGCCTGGTGAGCGCTTGCATGTCCTTCCTCTCAGAGCACCTCCGGCTCCGGCTCATCTGTCTACTCCTCTGCCAGGCTTTCCCCAGGCTGTCCACTGCAGTGGGCAGCGACCCATTTCTGGGGGCTCAGGGCTGGTACCGGGCAGGGTCCAACATGTGAGCAGAACTAACAAAAGAGGAGAGCGTTGCTTTGTGTCTCAGCTTCCTCCAGCCGTGGTCCCCTCCATCCTCCTCCATCTCCTTACCTGTCAGTCATGTTCCGCGGCTCTCCCCCTCCTTCTACGCTTGCCTGTGGTCTGTGAGTGGCAATCTGAGGTTCCCCACTGAGCCTCGTTCCTTTTCAATCCATTATCCCTTCTATGGCTTCATTATTCTAGTCAGGCTGAGACACAGACTGAATGAGGCAGCCGCTCAATTCGAGCCTGGTACAAAGAGTATTTTGATGTTTTCATTTCTTTCTAGTTCAATAATTCAAGAAAACACACAGATTTGGTGCAGATTCCAACAGGCTCTCTACTTTCTAAAACTTTGTATTGGTCAAAAAATATATATGAGGTGAGGTGTGATTGGCAGTAGGACCCTGGAGTGGGGATGCTGCTGCTCTGCCCAGGAGGCTGGCTTATTCCAGCTCTCAGACTCACTCCCTGCCATCCTTTCCTGCACCCCCTCCATGCCCCCCGCCCCCCGGCCCCCGAACTATTCACCATTCAGGCACACCAACTAAGAATTCATGCCTGGAGAGTCCTGTCTAGGCCAGAGCCCAGGAAACAAAAGAGCAACCTAGAGACCCCTGCACCAAGCAGCAGCAGCCTCCCCAGGAGCTCTCCGTGGTGCTGAAAGGGGCTAGACTAAGACTCCCCTCCCTCCTCCCCCCTCACATGGAGCAAGTGAATCTTAGTTTATCAGGTGTACTAATATTTATTTATTTATTTTTACTGTACATTTTTTCTTTATTGATTAAGATATTACAAATGTGTCCTTATCCCCCCAATCCTGCCCTCACCCTCACCCCCTGTTGTCCACATCCATCGCTTATGCTTATATGCATGCATACAAGTCCTTTGGTTGATCTCTCCCCCTCACCCCCACCCTCCCCTACCTTCCCTCTGAGTTTTGAGCATCTGATCAATGCTTCTCTGTCTCTACATCTGTTTTTGTTCATCGGTTATGTTGTTCATTATAATCCACAAATGAATGAGAGCATGTGATATTTATCTTTCTCTGACTGACTTATTTCACTTAGCATAATTCTCTCCAGCTCCATCCATGCTGTTGCAAATGGTAGGAGTTCCTTCCTTTTTACAGCAGCATAGTATTCCATTGTGTAGATGTACCACAGTTTTCTAATCCATTCATCTGCTGAAGGGCACTTAGGCTGATTCCAGATCTTAGCTATGGTAAATTGTGCTGCTATGAACATATGGGTGCATATATCCTTTCTGATTGGTGTTTCTGATTTCTTGAGATATATTCTTAGAAGTGGGATCACTGGGTCAAATGGAGTTCCATTTCTTTTCTTTTCTTTTTTTTTTTTTTTTTTGGAGGAAACTCCATACTGTTCTCCCACAGTGGCTGCCACCAGTCTGCATTCCCACCAGCAGTGTGTGAAGGTTCCTTTTTCTCCACATCCTAGCCAGCAATTGTCGTTTGTTGATTTGTTGATGATAGCCATTCTGACAGGTGTGAGATGGTACCTCATTGTTGTTTTGATTTGCATCTCTTGGATGATTAGTGACTTTGAGCATGTTTTCATATGTCTCTTGGCTTTCTGTATATCCACTTTCAAAAAACTGTCTATTTAGGTCCTTTGCCCATTTTTTGATTGGATTGTTTATCTTTCTTTTGTTAAGTTGTATGAGTCCCCTATACATTTTGGAGATTAAACCCTTATCAGATGTAACATTGGCAAATATGTTCTCCCATGCAGTGGGCTCTCTTGTTTTTTTTATTGATGGTTTCTTTTGCTGTACAGAAGCTTTTTATTTTGATGTAATCCCATTTGTTTATTTTCTCCTTAGTTTCCATTGCCCTAGGAGATATATCAGTAAAGATATTGCTATGAGATACGTCTGATATTTTGTTGCCTATGGATGACCCAAAAGATATTGAGTGAGTTCCTAACACAGGCCTTCTTTCTGCTAGGTACTTAGGACGCATCTTCAAAATAGTAAACCAAGTGCCTGCCTGCAAGGAGCTCACAGACTAGTGAGGACATTCAGCAACCCCATACATCATGTGAGAAGTATTAAGAATGAGGATGGTCGGCCATGGGAGAAGGCATTGGAAGACTGTCTAGCCTGGATTTAGGGGTCATAGAAGGCTTCCTGGAGGAGGCAATATCTTCATTGAAATCTAGTGGTGATCAGGATTTAGCCAAGTGAAGACAGAAACTAAAGAGAGTTCCAGAGAGAGGTAACTGTGTTCAAAGTCATAAGAAGAGCGGGTCCAGTGCAGTGGTTTAAGAGAACAGGACCACTAACTAGTTGTGTGACCTTAGGCAAAATTACTTACCTTTCTTTGTTTTGTTTTGTTTTCCATCTGTGACATATAATACAACTAAAAATACTATGCACTTAGGATTGTTATGAGGATTAAATGCTTTTAATAAATGCCAGTGCTTAGAATTGTGACTGGAATATAGCAAATACTAATCAATGACGGTTGCTCTGACTGGTGTAAAGGCTCCTAGTTGAGGGGAACATGGTGGCTGGGGACCATGCCATACTTGGCAATGTGTGTGTGTGGGGGGGGGGCGGGGTGGAGGTGGGGAGCAGTGAGGCCTGAGTCTGCAGAGACAAAAGAACTTGGGAACCATACTTGGAGCTGGATTTCAATCTCAGGGCAATTGAGAACCTCAGAAGATGGACTGTGTGGAGAATGGGCCAGATGGGAGAGCGCAAAGGTAAATGTAGTGTGTGTGTGGGGTATGGGTCGGGGAGAGTTCGGGAGATGTCACCATCTAGACAGGAGCAGATGTTTGGGATGAGGAGCAGGGACTGGCTGAGACCACGCCCACATGTCTAGCTTTGGTGATGAGTGGATGTGGGGGATATGCCTAACTGTGGCCATACATCTTTTAAAGGCAGCCTTTATTTTTCATGTCCTTTTTTTCCTTGGTTTTCCTTCCCTCACAATAGGTTTCCCTGAAGAAAACCCGAACAACCTAACATATATCCTTCTGTTTTTTTCTTTGTGTTAATGAAATCCTGTACAGACATACCCAGCTATACATATGCTCTCACAGAGTATTTAAGTCATTGTTTTATAAAAAATGGGATCGTTTTATACACACTTATCTTCAAATTGCTTTTCTCACTCAACAATACTGTATAGAAATCCCTTTAAGTCTACTGGTGGAGAGTTAATTAAATTTTTATAGGTTGGCTAATATTCTGTGGTCTGACTGTACCACTGCCTGCCTTTTCCCTCTCACTTCCAATATGTCCACCTACTGGCCTCACCGAGCCCAGGAACACGACACGCTGTTTCACAACTCCACAGCCTCTTCCCTTAGCCCAGCCTGATTCACAGGGCCAACTCCTACTCATGTTCTCAAGATTCATCTGAAGCCGTTCTCAGGAGAGCAGGCCAGTGGGGCTGAGAGGAGAGAGAGAGAGAGAGAGCGAGAGAGAGAGAGAGAGGTGTAGGGGGACAGCGGCAAATAAATCATGGCATAGGTGAGTGGACAACTTATGTGGGGCCTTGGAAGCTAGGTGGAATTTGGTCTTGATCTCAGAGTGGAGGAGGCTCCTGAAAAGCTTGAAGAGGAGTGACTTGTGTTAAGAAGTCCCTTTGCTGACTGAGCATCTGGAGTCTATGGAGATCTGCCTTCGAATCCCAGAGCCCTCCTCACTCTCCCAGGCCCTGGTTCTGCCTCCTCCTTGTTTGTACACAACCATCCATCTACGTTTCCCCCCCACTGCTGTCAGGGTGGGCTCTTGCCCCACCGCAGCCTCCTGCTTCCCAGCCAGTGGGCTCCGAAGCTGCTCCCTTCAGGAAAGAGCAGGGGAGGAACAAAGCCACCCGCCATCACGTGAGACTCTGGGAAAGCTCTGGTTTATCCCATGGCGAAGGCACCGCCTCCCCACTTCCTCTCTGGCAGCTCTGATGCACTCTATGCCTTGATTTCTGGGGGAGTCAGCCCCTCCCCATCCAGGTGCTAAGAGTGAGGGGGACACAGATTGGGTGGCCTCCCTAGGTTCAGAGGCTCGAGGGGCCACTCCTAGGGCCCTGGAGAGATCAGTTTCGCACCCCTCCCCGCTCCATCAGAGGTGACAGATCAGCAGCTCACAAGTGAGGATGTCCACCAAGTGCCTTAACATGAGGTGGAACAGGGCCAACCTTCTCGCTGTCATGGTCCTATTTTACTTCTAGGGTTACCTGGCTTTTATGGCACAAGATACTGGCTTTCTAACTATAATAGGGATACAGGACATCCTTTTTTTCAATAAATGTATTTAAGTGAAGAAAAATATTAAGGAAATACCCACATAATGCACTAGTCTGTGCAGGTGTTGAGATCGGAGAAAAAGCGCTGCGGGACGCTCCTAGCTGAGCAATGCCAGCAGGTGCCCTGACAAACCCTTATTTTTTCCTCCTACATTGTTTTGTAAAGCTATTGAGTTGTGAGACGTCCCCATAAAAACCCGAATTTTTTGACTCCTTTGGAAAAATCTGAAAACTCGGCAAACAGGCAAGGTCTCCTGTGGGGAGGAGTTCCCCGGCCGGGGGCAGCGTCCCTGCGCCAGGGCCACCTGCCATCCCTTGTCGCAGGCCTTGCCAGCTGTTCACGGATTGCAATACTTGCCTTCCACGTGGGCATCTGAGCCCTGCGGGCCATGAGGGCGGGGAGTGGAGGCAGGGCTACCAGCGTCCTCCTGGGATGGGAGGCCCACTATCTGCAGCCCGCTAGACGCGGACTGCCTTTCAAGAGGGCAGCCCGCATCCACAGGCTTGAATTTCGGTTCTGGCGCGGGCACTAGCTGGCTTAGGTTCTCCCCTGACCTGTCTCTGGGTCTCAGTGGACACCCGGACGCTGCAGGGCGGCCCTCAGGCGCGATGCTGGTTGCTGAGTGCTCTCTGCCGCCCGACCCTCCAGGGGCGGCAGGGGGCGCTCCCGCCCCACGGCAACGCGCTCCCGCCGCAGAACAAAGGCCAGGGCTGCCTCGGGCTGTGGGCTGCAGGGCCAGCCCTTTGACCACGGCCACCAGTCGGGTCCCAGGTGTGCGCAGCCAGGCGCCCTTTGACCACGGCCACCAGTCGGGTCCCAGGTGTGCGCAGCCAGGCGCTGGAGCCAGGCCCGCTCCCACCCCCTCCCCCTTCCGGTCCCTGGAGCTGTCTGCAATATTCCTTTTCTTTCTTTGTGTTCATCCATCTCGTACGTCTCTCTCGGCCTTTCCTTTGCATTTCTCCCCTCCCCCATTTCTCTGCGTCTCAGCCTCTCCCTCTCCATCTGTTTTGCACTTCTCTCTAGCCCTGGTCTCTCTGTGTCTTATTCTGTCTCCTGTCCTGTCTGTGTCTCTGACTCATATAGGGATGGCCCTGCCTCTTTGTGCCCCAGGGGTCTTTGTGGCTCTGGTGTCCTCTCTTCCAGATCTCTTTACCCAGGAATCTCCCTGTCCCAGCGCCTCTGTCACAGGCACCTCCTGGAAACACGCCTCTGAGCTGCCCTCTTGTCTGCCCGCAGATGGTCTTCATGAAAGCACTGCTTCCTACCTGGGTTCCCCCTCTCTTCCCCACCAAGTCCCTGAATTACCTGGGAACCGATGGGGTGAGAGGT
Organism: Myotis lucifugus; assembly: GCF_000147115.1. Classification (NCBI taxonomy): domain Eukaryota; kingdom Metazoa; phylum Chordata; class Mammalia; order Chiroptera; family Vespertilionidae; genus Myotis; species Myotis lucifugus. The sequence continues at coordinate 12,812 of NW_005873960.1, read as the reverse complement.
TGGGAGTCAGGGTTGCCTGGCTCACGGTTTGCCTGGTTTTAAGACAAACATTTGGGCTCCTGGAAACTAATGGCAAAGCTGGTGCTGCACGGGGTAGAAGCCTTTCTGGGCTCTGGGGTGGGGCCAAGGGATCCCAGCTGCTTAAGCTAAGACCTTGGTGCCCCCACCCCCCTTTAAGATTCTTCCCCTCTCCAGTTCTCCACCTGAATAATGACAGTGTAGGTCTCTATGACATTTTCCAGCTCGGATGATCTAGGTGCCAATGAAGTGGACCTAAAATCTCACATTCCTGGTCATCACCTTTTAAAACTGGTACTTTCTGCAATTCTCAAGACAACAGAGTCGGGGAAGATATCAGCATGCCTATTTTACAGACAAGGAAGACCGAGGCCCAGACAGCCTAAGGAGCTGGCGCAAGAACAATCAGCTCTGTCAGTCTGGGCACTCTCCCCCGATGCAGGGCCAGAGGACTCCAATCTTTCCACCACCCCCAACTTCTTGGGACCATAGAAGCACTGAGTAGTCACCCCCATTTGCTGTGCTCTGCATGATTCCATAGTCAAGAATTTTCCCTGCACTTTGGGTAAAAGATGATGTACGGTATCAGTTCGGGTCCCTGAAAAGTTGGTGCCAAGATGATGGAGTTAGAATTGTAAAGGATTTATTGCAGGCAACGCCTGAGAAAAATAAAGGAGAGAGGGAGCAGGTAAGAGACTCAGATCTCAGTGCAGGTTCGAGCCTTTTAAAAAGAGAGAGAGAAGTAAAGAGGCGAAGGTGAGAAGAGTCTTAGCCTACAGTGTAGCTCTGAGAAAGTCCTGCCAGCCCGGCGGGGAATTCCTGGTAGGTTGCCCATAGAGATGCCCTGCGTTGAACAGGAATGGCCGGGCTCTGGGTTTGCTGCCACACTCAATTTTTGACTAGTGAAGAGTGTGGCTCTGGTGGGTTTTGAAGGCACAGCGGCTGGAGGCTAACTGCTGCCCTCCAGGCAGGTTCTGTCTAGAAGAGAAGGCTGAGCAGTACAGCTCCACGGCTGGGGGCACTATTCCAGAAAGTGCACAAGATCTGGAGCCAGCCAGACCTGCGCTTCCTAGCCCGGTGCTCTCAGGCAAGTCTCTGGGTCTCAATGGCCTCGTCTATAAATTTTCAGACAGTTGTCTTGGGGATTTGAGGTCCTGCCGGTAAAGGGTCTGGCAGAAACTTGGCAGTAGACACATGAAGAAGGTGGCTGCTCTTAGATAAATTTCTTCATATGAAGAGTTGGTATATCTCCTACCCTTTCCCCACAGGGGCTGACAAGACTGCACATAGGACCCTGTGCCTCTGTTTCCTTATCTAGAAAATGGGACCAATAATAGTATTTTCTTCACTGAGCTCCTGAGAGTATTAGAATGGGATGATGTATGCGGAGCCCTCAGCACTGACAACATGTAACCAATGGTGATTCTTCCCCTTCCTTCTCTTATTTATGTCTTTTAGCATTTGGTTCCTTACCATGACCAGGCACTAGCTCATTTTGTTCTCACAACATTCACATATGAGGAGACTGAGCCCTTGAAGATGGCAGAACTTGGATTTGATCCTAAGGGGCCAGGTTCTTGGTACTATCCGAAGCGACCTACCATCCAATGCTGTTAATGTTGTTGAATGAGCTTCAAAGGGATGAGACATCAACTAGGATGGGCATAGCATTCTGGCTGAGGCACAGCCTATGCAAAGGCTTTCTCTCAGGGCCTGCAAGATGGAGTCAGAACTCCAGGCTTGCCCTGGAGCACTGGGACCCAAGAGATAGCAAAGGCCAGGCTCAGGACCCCTGAGGACTGAGGACTTGGGACTTGATCCTGAGAGCAATGGGCAGGCATGGAAGGGTCCCAAATCAGCAGACTGGGGGTGTGAGCTTGGGACAGGTGACAGGAGTTCTGCCTGCAGAATTGGGCTCCAGGTCAGGAAGGGTCAAGAATGGGCCAGCAGTAGGGGGTGGGACTGAAATTACCGAAGTACCCCCTCCCCCATTTCATCAGGGTTGCTGCATAGAGAGAAGGAAGGATTGGTAGCTGGAGCTGGGAGCTCTGGGAGCCTCACAGGGCAGGTGGTGCCTCCTTTCCCCAGGAAGACACCATCCTACCCACACCTGAGCCAGCCTGACTGAGCAGGGCCTGTGGGTCTCTATGTTGTGCTTGCTGGTCTAGGTCTCTGCTGCCATTTTGGTGGAGAGAGAGAGAGAAAGAGAGAGAGAGAGAGAGAGAGAGAGAGAGAGAGAAAGAGAGAGAGAGAGAGAGAGAGAGAGAGAGAGAGAGAGAGAGAGAGAGAGCGTATCCCTGGGCTAGAAGCAGAATTGGAAACACAGGTTCCACAGCTCATCAAGGTTGCTGGCAAGGGAGAGGTCTAGTGAAATTTGAACTGATGGCTGTCTGAATTCAGAAACAATGATCTCTCCACTTATACTAGCTCCCCTTCAAGCTGCCTTTCTTCACTAAGAGGCTGCAGAGGCACATCCTTCTGAAAGCGGCCCTGCCCGCCCCAACTGGCCCTCTCCCCAGCTCTGGCCCTTGGACAGCAGTCTTGGATGCTGGCACTTGGCTCCTGAGCCTCACAGCTCAGCTGCCACAGATGGTTGCTCAGTGGGACTGTGCCCACCATCCTGGTTACTTAGGGGACAGATCTCCAGTGTCAGAGGCGGTCTCTGCAGGCCCCCTTGTCCAGGACAAGGCCCCCTGGCAGGCAGCACTTGCGATCACAGCAGCCCTGCAAGGCCGGCCGCACCCCAGATGGCCTGAGTGCTGATATGAAGAAGGAACGTAAGGCTTTTGTTCTCCGGATCAACCAGCTGCTGCATGGATGCCTCGCGAGCCTTTTGGCATTAGTCAGCTTTGGGTCTTCCACCCAGGCTTGGGCGACCTGCAGCCAGGCGATGTCTCTGAGCCTCAGTGTCTTCATTCTGAAATGAGGGAAGGTTTAGCTGCTCACGCTCGGAGATGAGCTTCTGGCTCTGACACTCTGATGCCATCCTTGCTTTTACTGGTATTGGTCCTCTTGAGTATATATTTATTCTTTTTGCTACCACATCAGAATGAAATTAGTGACATTTGGCAATTAATTCATTTTCTTCCCAGGACTCAACTCTTAAACAAAGTTCTGAGTATTTGACTTTTATTTTAAATAGGTTGCCGTCAGGAGGAATTACATGGCTCCTAAAGAAACACACAGACATTATAATTAAAGAGATGCTAATCTTGACAGGTAGTCAGAGAGGAGCGGGTATGTGACAATGAGAATGGGAAGGGGAGATGGGAGCTCAGGGCCTGGCGGGATGAGAGGATAAGCCAGAGATGTATTCCCATCAGGATGGAGAGCTTGGTGTCGGCGTCAGTATCCAGGGGACCACTGGTAATAACGATGATAATTAGGCCAAGGTTGGACAACTTACAGTTTGCAAAGGCACGTTTACGACTTCTCTCAGGACCCCATGATGTTCCAGAAAAGCAGGCAGAAAGTCAGCAATCTGTGATCATTTTGCAGGTGGAAAAACTGAGACCAAAGGTCAGAGCCCTTACTTGGTCCACTGAAACTCTAAACCACAGACTGCTGATCTCACCTGACCAGCCTGAGCCCCGTCAAGCTGCAGCCACATCTCTCCCCCCTGGATCTAAAGTGGATGGACTATGAGAGTGTGGGTGAGCCAGAGCAAACCCCTTTCCTGCTGGCAGAGCTCAGAGCTCCTGGCCCAGGGCCTTAGGGGAGGCCGGCCCTGAAGCTGGCTGGCAGGGAGAACCCTGGCCCATTCAGAATCAACCCAGGGGATGCGGGGTGTAGAAGGACTAAGGGGATCCCCACTTGAGTGGATGCTGAATGTCTGGGCACACACAGAAGGATGGGGGTGACCTCCTTCCTAGTATGTGCTCCTGCTGCCAGGTGGGTTCTGGGAGGACCTGCTGTCTTTTGGTGGCAGGTGCCTGAGGGGCTGGTTATTTGAGCAGCTCAGACTGGATGCCCTGTATGACCTTGGCAGGTTTCATTGTCCCTATACCTCACGTGCTTCCCCGGTCCTGGATGATGTGTGAGATCACATGGATGAAGGGCCTCAGATCCAGCAGGCGCTTCCTTTCCTCTTCTTTGGAATCTTGCCTCTTCCCTCGAGGTCGGTCCGCTCCCCCTCCCCCCGCTCCATTGTGGGCTCCCCTTCTGACAGACATCTCATTAGTGGAATCTCTGTAAATAACGCCAACCAGTTAAGAGTTACAACAAGGTAGCTCATTAAAGGCACTCAGCTTGTCTCACTTCCCAATTAGTGTTTCTGCCAGTGTAGCTACCAGGACTGTGTGACAGGGTGCCCTCGGCATGTTGTGGGGCCCAGGCAGCCCTGATCAGCCCAGAGGAGCAGTATTGGCAACCCCAGGACTTGAGGAGGCGGAGCTCTTCCCTGCCCCACTGCAACTCAGCAGCCTGCATGGCCAGCCTCTAAGAGGATGGGGACCATGCAGGCACCAGTGCCCGCTGGGAGGGAGTGCCAGCTACTCTGGGCACCAGGAGTGGACCCAATGGTTCTCTGGGCTGTGGAGTCTGTCCCCCCCACCCTGACCCTTCTATGTCCATTTCTCCTGCAGCTTTCTTGGCTCCAGATTTCGACTCCAGATTGCTCCACCAAAACTTACCTGTCCTGTGTCCCTTCTCCTCAGTGTTCCTTCTCAGTCTTTATTCTCCTGAGTCACCTCTTTCTTTGGTGACCTCAGACTTTCCCACAACAGCTTCTGGGGACAGGATTCTTCTTCTTGGGTTCTAACGTTATCGACGACAACAATGGGGAGGTTTTCAGGCTAGAGAGGAGAACGTGCCAGAAGAGGCTTTGAGAGTGCAGGGGTGATGAAGTCCCTAGGACAAGTCTATCAGGTTGCCATTTTTAACCACTTTTTTTTTTTTTTAACACATGAAGAAACAGGCTCAGAGACATACCTTTTCTTTTTCGTGGTACTTTTTTTAAAGTTTATTTTTTCTTGTTGACAGCATTATAGACATTCCCTATTTTCCCCTCACTTCCCCCCTTCACCCAGCCCCTGCCCGACCCCAGCCTTCACCAACTATTGTCTGTGTCCATAGGCTATACACATCCTATATAATAAAAGGGTAATATGCAAATAGACTGAATGGTAGAACAACCAATCAAAGTGTAATATGCTAATGATATGCTAAGGCTGCTCAACCACTCACTATGACATGCACTGACCACCAGGGGGCAGATGGTCAGACCGGTAGGTTAGCTTGCTGCTGGGGTCTGGCGATTGGGACTGAACACACCCTGGAGCCCTCCCTCAGTCCTTCCCCGGCCCTATCATGCACTGGTGGGGTCCCTCAGCCTGGCCTGCGCCCTCTCACAATACGGGACCCCTCGGGAGATGTCAGAGAGCGGTTTCAGCCTGATCCCGCAGGCCACTCCCCTTGGGAGGGTGCCAGACGCAGGGCTCATGGCTGGTGAGTGCTGCTGCGGCAGCTGGAGCCTCTCCTGATCAGGACTGATTGGGCACGAGCCTGTGGCAGGCACAGTGGGGCTGGGATGAGCGGGAGTGGCAGGTAGGAGCTGCAGGCGGTGTTGGACTGTGGGTTTCGGCCCGATCCCAGCAGGCCACCCAGAGGGACTCCACCCATGCATAAATTCATGCACTGGGCCTCTAGTAAGCATATAAGTTCCTTGCTTAATCTCTTTCTTCCCCTTTCCCCTCCCCTCTGAGAGCTGTCAGTCTGTTCCGTGCTTCCATGCCTCTGGACCTATTTTGTTTGTCAGTTTATTTTGTTCATTAGATTCCACAGATAAGAGAGATTATATGGTATTGGTCTGTGTCTGACTGGCTTATTTCACTCAGCTTAATGGTCTCTAGGTTCAGCCATGTTGTTGCAAAGGGTAAGAGAACCTTTTTTTTATAGCTGCATAGTATTCCATTGTGTAGATGTACTACAGCTTTCTTTCATTTATTTATTTATTTTAAATCTTTATTGTTCAGATTATTACAGTTGTTCCTCTTTTTCCCCCCCATAGTTCCCCTCCACCCGGCTCCCACCCCACCCTCTGCCCTTATTGACCCCCCCTCCACTGTCCTCATCCATAGGTGTATGATTTTTGTCCAGTCTCTTCCCGCACCCCCACACCCCTTTCCCCCTGAGAATTGTCAGTCCACTCCCTTTCTATGCCCCTGATTCTATTATATTCACCACTTTATTCTGTTCATCAGATTTTTTATTCACTTGATTTTTAGATTCACTTGTTGATAGATATGTACTTGTTCAAAATTTTTATCTTTACCTTTTTCTTCTTCCTCTTCTTAAAGAATACCTTTCAGCATTTCATAGAATACTCGTTTGGTGGTGATGAACTCCTTTAGCTTTTTCTTATCTGTGAATCTTTTTATCTGACGTTCAATTCTGAATGATAGCTTTGCTGGGTAAAGTAATCTTGGTTGTAGGTTCTTGGTATTATCACTTTGAATATTTCTTGCCACTCCCTTCTGGCCTGCATCGTTTCTGTTGAGAAATCAGCTGACAATCGTATGGGTACTCCCTTGTAGGTAACTAGCTGTTTTTCTCTTGCTGCTTTTAAGATTCTCTCTTTGTCTTTTGCTCTTGGCATTTTAATTATGATGTGTCTTGATGTGGTCCTCTTTGGATTCCTTTTGTTTGGGGTTCTCTGTGCTTCCTGGACTTGTAAGTCTATTTCTTTCACCAGGTAGGGGAAGTTTTCTGTCATTATTTCTTCAAATAGGTTTTCAATATCTTGCTCTCTCTCTTCTTCTGGCACCCCCATAAATTCGGATGTTGGTACGCTTGAAGTTGTCCCAGAGCTCCTTACACTATCTTCATATTTTTGGATTCTTTTTTCTTTTTGCTTTTCCGGTTGGGTGTTTTTTACTTCTTTGTACTTCAATCTTTGACTTGATTC
>NW_005873960.1:0-5486 GCF_000147115.1 Myotis lucifugus | reverse complement strand
GTCCTATAGGGCCCAGTGGGTCAGCCTCCTCAATTACCTGAGGTGGACATTCTTGGTGCACCCCTTTGTGGGCTGTGTGCACAGTCTTGTTGTAGTTAAGCCTTGATTGTAGTTGGTATCACTGGGAGGAATTGACCTCCAGGCCAATTGGCTGTGAGATTCAGCTGTGTCTACGGTGGGAGAACTTCTGTGCTAGAGACACCCTTCTGGGGCAAGACTTGTTTCAGTGGGGCTTTGGTGCTCACTGAGTCTGCCCCCTGAGTGTGTCCCTTATGGATCTGAGGAGTTGTAATCTGGATGGTCCCATTCTGACCACTGGGTACACTGGCTCTTGGATCTCTAAGGAGGTGCTAATTTAGCCTCTGCCTCAGGCTACCTAGCAGGAGGTACGGAGAGATGTGCAGATTCCTCTTCTTTGTTTGGGACTTGGAGGTGTCCAGATGAGGCCCAGCTGTGAAGCAATGCAATCTGCTGTGGGGCCTTGGGCCTTCTTTTGGAAGTTGGGGGTCTCTCTGACCCAGCTGCAGTTTGTTAGGTAATTTTAGATTGCAAAGGGCCAGGTCATTCATATGCAAAAGCCTCTGCACACAGCTTGGGTGTCGAGGGGTCTCAGGGAATCAACAGGGTGGAGCAAACAGCTATGGCTGATCTTCAGCACTGCCCTAAGAGGCCCCGGGTCTCAGTGTCCCGCAGTAATCGCTGCAAGCACCTCTGAGAGAAAGCCACCCTCGAGTTCCGCCCGATTCCAGACAGTCCAGTTTCTCCTGTATGAGTCTGGGTCCCCAGAGACTCGCCTGGAACTGGAGTCAGGGCCATCGGGAGCTTGTGTCTCCCTCCCGATTGAAAAAGACAACCACGTCCTCAGTTGCCAGCCCTTTTCGTGCGCGCCTCCGTACCTCTGCACTTTACTTCCGCACCTCCTCTGAGCCTCAGTGTGCTTTTCTCTTTCCTTCTAGTTGTAGAATTTCCACTCAGCCAGCCTTCCTGTGGTTCTGGATGATGTCTATTTTGTCTTTTAGTTGTATTTTTGAAGTGGTTGTGCGAGGCAGCAATTTCAGATGTTTACCTATGCCGCCATCTTGGTTTCTCTCCTACAGCTTTCTTTATCCACTCATCTGATGGGCACTTGGGCTGTTTCCAGATCTTAGCTATTGTAAATAATGCTGTTATGAACATAGGGGGGCATATATTCTTTCTGATGGGTGTTTCTGGATTCTTAGGATATATTCCCCAAAGTGGGATCACTGGGTCAAAAGGCAGTTCCATTTTTAATTTTTTGAGAAAACTCCATACTGTTTTCCAGTGTGGCTGCACCAGTCTGCATTCCCACCAGCAGTATAATTCCCTTTTCCCCCCATCCTCGGCAGCACTTATTGTTTGTGGATTTATTGATGGTAGTCATTCTGGAAGGTGTGAGGTGGTATACACATATTTATTTATTTTAATAATTCTTCATTGTTGAAAGTATTACATATGTGCCCATCTTTCCCCCATTGACTCCCCCCCCTCCCCCCACCCGGCCCCAGGCCTTCACCACCCTGTTGTCTGTGTCCATGGGTTATGCATATATGTATACAAGGTCTTTGGTTGGTTACCTCCTACCCACCCACCCTCTTCCACCTTCCCTCTGAGATTCTGCACTCTGTTCCATGCTTCCAAGTCTCTGGATCCACTCCATTCATCAGTTTATTTTGTTAGTTAGATTCCACATACCTCATTGTCGTGTTAATTTGCATCCCTCTGATGACTAGTGATCTTGAGCATTTCTCCATATACCTTTTCGTTTTGTTGATGGTTTCTTTAGCTGTGCAGAAGCTTTTTAGTTTGATGTAGTCCCATTTGTTTATTTTTTCCTTTGTTTCTCTTGCCCTAGGAAATATATCAGTGAAAATACTGCTATGTGAGATGTCTAAGATTTTACTGCCTATGTTTCCTTCTAGGATTTTAATGGTTTTGAGACTTACATTTAAGTCTTTTATCCATTTTGAATTTTTTCTTGTATGTGGTGTATGTTGGTGGTCTAGTTTATTTTTTTGCACATATCTGTCCAATTTTCCCAACAGTCTCTTCTTTACTGAAGAGACTATCTTTACTCCATTATATGTTCTTGCCTCCTTTGTCAAAAATCATACTTTTTTCTTATTTTGTTTTTTTTATTATAGTTTGCATTCAACACTACTTTGTATTCATTTCAGGTATACAGTACAGTGGATAGACATTCATATAGGCTACAAAGTGTTCCCTCAGATAATTCAAGTGCCCATCTTGCACCATGAATAGGTATTACAATATTGTTGGCTGTATTCCCTATGCTTTCCCTTACATCCCCATGTCTATTTTGTATCTACCAGTTAGTACTGCTTAATCCCACGACCTTTTTTCACCCCGCCCCGCTATTCTCCTTCCCTTTGGCAGCCATCATTCTGCTCTTTGTATCCATAAGTCTGTTTCTATTTTGTTTGTTCATTTATTTTGTCCTTTAGATTCCACAATAAGTGAGATCATATGATATTTGTTTTTTTCTGTCTTATTTACTTAGCATAATACCCTCTAGGTCCATCCATGCTGTCGCAAATGGTATTTCATTCATTTTTTATGGCAGAGTAATGTTCCACTGTATGTACCACAGCTTTTTATCCTGTCTAAGGAAGACATATTTTTATCCATTTTTTAAAAAATATATTTTTATTGATTTTAGAGAGGAAGGAAGAGGGAGAGAGAGTTAGAAACATCAATGATGAGAGAGAATCACTGATTGGCCGCCTCCTGCACACCCCCCGCTGGGGATCGAGCCCGCAACCCGGGCATGTGCCCCTGACCGGAATCGAACCTGGGACCCTTCAGTCTGCAGGCCGACGCTCTATCCATCGAGCCAAACCGGCTAGGGCCATTTTTTAACATATAAAGAAATAAGCTCAGAATATTCAGACACTTGCCCTAGATTACACAACTGGTAGTCTAGAACCTGTCTTGGAAGCTAGGGTCTGATGACTCCAGTGCTGTTTACGTGTGCCAATAGGTTAATGGGAGTAGAGAGATCCTTCAGTACCTCTGCTGTCCCCTGGCAGGTGAACACAACACAGCCCACACCTGTTCCATCTTCTTCACATCTAGGTTTTGTTCCATGTGACCATACTTCCTTTCATTTTCACTTTGGGTCTGCACTTTCTATTTCACTTTGGGACGGAAACTCCTCCCAATTTCTCTCTCTCTCACTGAATCAGTAGTTTAGCTGGGCAAGGCACAAAAAAATAAAATTTACATTCAATGGTTTCCATGGCAACCACAGCACTGGACCAGCTTCTGCTCTGGGGGCATAGTCTTCTGAGAAGAGCCAAGTATCAAAACCTATACTCCCTAAGAATGTGGCAAGGGTTTTAAACAGAACTAGAAAGAGCTCAAGTCCCCCAGGCCACCCATTTCTCTGGCCCTGCATGATGTGGGGGAAGGGAGAGGAGCCCTCCTCTTTTCCAGTATATCAGAGATGCAAATCACTTGTCCTCTCACCTTGGCATCGCCGTGGTTAACATGTTTTAATTCTGCTATGCGGCAGGCTTTGTGCTAAGTGCTAAAGCATTATTTCCTTTTATCTTGACTTAAATCTAGTGGGCAGGTACTATTGTCATCCCATTTTAAAGATGAGCAAATTGTGCCGCAGGAATACTATAACTTTGCTCCATGGCTCAAAGATTCAGAGCACCCAGAATGGAACCCACATTTGCTTGACCCCTGGACCGATGGTTTTCATCGTTCTGCAATAAGAGAGTGGCACTCAGCGCTTACACCAGGTGATCCAAACTCACTTTCTGCTCCCCCACAGTCTACAGAGAAGGCTTTGGTATTGAGGTTGAGAGCACATGTCTGCAGCCAGGTAATCTGGGTGTCCTTGCCCATCTCATCTGTGCCTCAGTCTTTAGCCCTGAACGAGGGATTAAACATAGTGTCTACTGCCTGGCCAGTGTGGCTTAGTTGGCTGAGCATCGTCCAGTGCACCTAGAGGTTGCCAGTTTGATTCCCGGCCAGGGCACATGTCCGGATTGCAGGCTTGACCCCTAGTAGGGAGTATGCAGGAGGCAGCTGACTGATAGTTCTCTCTCATCGATATTTCTACCTCTCTCCCTCTCCCTTCCTCTCTCTAAAAAAATTAATAAACAATATTTAAAAAATATAAATAAACACAGTGTCTACCTCTTAGGTGGACTGTTGAATGGATTCAATGAGATAAAAACCTGTGAAGCGCTCAGGGCAGTGCCTGGCACACAGTACTCAGTCAGTAACTGTCAGATTTGCCACTAGGTGGGAGACAAACCAGCAGGAGTCCGCCATTAATACCAACATGGTGTCAGTGTGTGCTGGAGAGATGGGGAGAAGCCAGGGCTGTGGGAGCCCAAAGGAGGTAGCTAACCTGGCCTGTGGATTAAAGTGGCTTCCGGGAGGAGGCATGCTGAGTGAGGGGATGGACGTTTGAGGCAGAGAGGTTGGGAGGGCGGAAGGAGGGTATTGGTATGTTGGGCAGAAAGTAGTGTGGTGTGGGCATTTGTCACTCCTGCTCACCCAGCATCGATTCCTCTTCTTAGTTTTCCTGCTGGAGCCAGTTATTCTTCCATCCTCAGTCTGTGCAGTTGTGCAGGGGCTGACTCTGCCCGTGGGCACACGACTCAGTCCTAGCTAATGAGAGACCTGCCTCTCCCAGGCTATATGATTTGTTGGTTCAAGTAGAGCCAATCAAAATCAATGCACGTGACTCCTGAGTTTCTTGCTGGACAGTGAGGCCAAAGACCACTATCATCCGCTGGGGGTGGTTAAGCTGGTAGAATGCAAGCTTCAAGCTACTGGGGACTGTGTGCCACCAAGGGGAAAGAGCCTGCTTCAGAATGAAGCCAGCAGAGGAAAGGACAGCTTGGAAGTGGCCAGAGATGGATTCCTGGCAGCGTTCCTGGATCCAGCTGTGCCTGAAGTTCCAAGGCTTTTGTGACACATGAGCCAATAGATCTCCTTCCTCTTATTTAATTAAGCTTGTGTGAGCTGGGATTATGCCTCTGTAATCGCAAGAGCCCGCCGTAATGCAAAAGGAGTGACAAGCATGGATCTGAGGCCCTTCATCCATGTGATCTCACACATCATCCAGAATGAGGAACCAAAACTTGAAGGTGAAGGAAATCCTGGATTATAAGCAAAGTGTTGACATGATCAGCCTGGGCTTTTGAAAGACCCTCTGCCAGCATGTACCAAAGTGACTTACCGCAGGGGCCTGCTGCCTCCACAAGAACAGAGATCTGGCCTCTACATAGCTCTGTGCCTAGTTCATGGCCCTTGAGTGAGGATGAGTCATCATGAAGGCCCCTTTTGCAGGTAAGAGACCTGAGGCACAGAAACGTCACATCTAGTCAGTGGCAGAGGTGGGATGTGAACCTGGTGGTCCAGTTCATGGCTTCCTGTCGGGTGTGGCTTGCTGAAAAGGTTTGGCTGGCAGGGTGCAAAGAACG
>NW_005873959.1:8972-18800 GCF_000147115.1 Myotis lucifugus | reverse complement strand
ATCCATACAGTGGTATACTACTCAGCAATAGAAACAACCACATGAGGATAAATCTTGAATACATAATACTGAATTAAATTAGCAAAATACAAGACTACAACTGTGTGAATCCATTTATATAAAATTATAGGAAGCTCAAACTATTTCAACAAAAGTAAATTATTGTTCACCTGGAGCCAGGAGTTTAGTGATGATATCAACTGTAACTAGCAGAGAAATTTTTAGAATTAGGTCAATGTTCTATATCTTAATTTTGGTTGTACTTATACAACATTGTAAAATTTTCAGAACTCATCACCTGTATACATAAAATGGTTTGATTTGAGCTTATGTAAATTAGTCTTTAATAAAATTGTAAAATTGGAAATAATATTATAAAATACCTAGCTTATTTTATAATTTCTTGTTTGTTACACCACTAATTTTCTAATGATTGGATTTGCCAAAGAGATAAACTTTGTGAACTTATACACTAGAACGGTGTTTTCTACCTTATCCATGGTACAATACAAATAGGGTTAGAGGTCATAAAAATACAAATACATTAATAGAAATTAAAATGAGACATTTTTTCCTTAAAAAAACTGAGATTGAGCATTCTGAAGTATAAAATAAAATGTTACTGATAAAATTTTAAAGCTTCTTGGATAATTTTATTTTCTTCTCAGCAGCCTAAATTCCTGAGCCAAACAGTGAGTACAAACTCATCCCAAGAGAGCTATGCCAAGGGTTGAAATTGAGATCCAAATCATTATTTTCTGTAAAGCTCATTCTGCAGGCGGTATGAGCACAGAGAAGCTAAATAAACATTGGCGCAGATGCCTCAGTGATAGCGATTTCTACAAAGGTGGAATAGCCCTCATAACATCTTCATTTGTAAAATGGTCCAAGCATGTCGTTTTGATATGGGGAAGTTAACTTTGTGTAGTGCTTTTTGCCAACAACACATCAAAAGGATTTTTTCCTTAACTATGGTTTTCATGATAACCATAAAATGTATGTATATATGCCGTGTTTTGCATAAGTTAATAGATCAATTCCCCTCCGTTCTGCCAAATAAACTACAGAAAAATTTTAATTTAATTCATCTTTCTGTAGAATTATATGAAAAACAGGAGCAATTAATTTGTGAGTTATTTACAAATGCTCCCTGAAACACATACACTGCTGATTTATGTGGCAGCTAAAGGCCTATGAAGAAGGCAATGCTCACTAGTCACAGGTACCTGGGACATTCTCACCATAAAGTAAGTGGCATCCTGAGTGTCTTAAAACCATCACGGAAGAGTTTACATTCATTAAAGGCAGCTCACAGTCTTTCTTAGAACCCAAAGCACCGATGGCTGAACCAACTATTTCATCCAGGGATAAAGCATTACATCAATATTAATTTCAATTAAATTATCCTGTTTCACACATCAAGTATTATCTTCAACTCATTCTTTAACCCTACTTCTAATAAAATAACACATCTTGGAATTCTACTGCATGCATATCTCTCACCCCTGTTCTTCTTCCCTTCTGTTGTGTCTGGACTGTTATAATGACCTCCTGCGTGACCTTCCTGTCCTTAATCAGGCCTCACTCTACATGCTCCACTACTGTGATCTTTCTAAAACCAAATCTGATCATACCGTCTATCACTTATTTAATTCCCTCCCCTACCTCTTGATGCTTCCAGTTTAAAGTTAGAATGTTTTGGCCTGACATAAGGACTCCTACCCACCTTTCCAATCTCCTAACCCAACAACCTTCCCCTTGTATCTACTGTTATAGGTACATATAAGTATGTTACCATTCAGAGGCACTAAAAAACACTTTTCTCAAATACATCACAATTTTATTTCTAAAATATTTGCTGATCCCATTTTTGCTGTCTCTTCCTGATAAGTTTTTATAATACTTCTGTAACCCTCTCATTGTTACCTTCATCCTGATGCCTTCTCTGACCTATCACAATTATTCACTCCCTCTTCTGTGGTATTGTTGAATTACTAGGGGAAAATTGACATAACCTACAAGCTATTTATTTTCTTGATCTTTTTACTTCTATACTGTACTTTTCTTGAGGGTAAGAAACATGTCTTAGTTATCTTACAAATCTGGGGACTGGTGCACAAGAGGTGGTAATTATATGTTGAAATGGACACTGTAGAGAAAATTCTGTGTCTGTAACAAGTTAGATAGTTTCTAATGTCTTTTCTAAAAGACATTATACCTCCTGAATCTTTGTAATATCATTCTAGAGCTCCAATTTGACAAACCTTGTTACTTTTTACTTTGATTCTCTTGATTAGGAAATTTTTGTACATTATTATATTATATAATACCACTATTTATATATGAGGTAGAACAAATAAAACATTCTCTTCTATTTTTTTAACAGCAAATAAATACTGTATAATGTTCTTCTTTCCCAATACTTCTAGATCTTTTAGGGTATTCATAATGCAAAGATAAATATGAATTTAAATCCATTTAATTTCCTGTATTTACCCTTACTCTTTTTTAAATTCAAAAATTGTAATAAAACAGAGTACTGACTCTGGTGTAAAACTACATGTCACCATGTAGTTCAGCAATATTACTTGAATCAATTACATTTTGAGAAAGGTACATTTCCAATGGCTTTTAACTGAAGTGTTGTTTTTTTTTTTTTAATGTCTTTCCCTCAAGCTCTTTTTGTAAAGGTTAAACACACACACACTCACTGTACAGTGGAGATCTTAGTAATGCATTTTGGGGAACACTGATTTATCCAGTTTTCTATGTGGATAGCAGACTGAGGATCCTTGCTCCCATAAAAGCCATCACAAAGACATTATGCTAAAGAAGGTTTCAATACCTCTTCTGTTCAGCGAGATAAATGTTTAGAGTTGTGTTTAAACAAGCTGATGTTTATGGCTCTACCATTCATCTATTCACATAGATATTTATGACTATTTCCTAACTAACTCCATGGTTCATAAATGAACTTTATAGGTACTGTCAAAAGTTGTATATGAAATTCCTTAAAACAGACTTTTACCCTTGAAAATATAGATATCAGCTGTATCAAGATGTTCTGAAATCAACTTGAAATATACAAGTAGACTGCTGTATTTTAAAATACCTAGATTTTCAGTGTGATTACTAGTTCTAGTCTAATGACTAAATGGTAGATTCAGACAAATGCTCTACTCCGCGTAATACCATTTTCTCAGTGTGTGCCCTTGTTCCTGTCCTCTGAGAACGTCTTCTAATATTGCTTTCTTTTACATTTCTTTCTCTGTGTGTCTTTTAATTTTTTCCTTACCACTAGCTTTTTCCTTCCTTACACATCCACTTTCCTCCTTCGATCTGCTTGACTATTCCCTTGTTTTCTTTAACTGTAAACACAAAAAAATAATTTATTCTCATTGTCTTCCCCTTTCTTTCACGCCAACCTTTACCTCCTGCAAAATGGCTTCCTACCCAGTTTCGGTAAAAATGTTTCTTCCTCACTGCCCTGGAATGCGCTGCTGAAATTATAAATCCCCTTTTCTTTCCTTCCTGGAACGTCTTCCTCCCCTAAACTGCAAGCAGCTGTGCTCTTTTGGTTATCTTCCGTGATCTAAATCTTGGACAGGCATAGGATTCTGACTGCCTCGGTCAAATTCTTACTCCATCATCAACTGCTGTGTGACCTAGAAAGTGAATGCTTCTCCTTATGCTTAAATTCCCTCATCCAGGTGCAGGTCTTATCTTTAGAGTAGGTCATTTGTCACTTTCTCTAAAGAGAAAGCAATTTGGATTAACCTAAGAGGTCTTCTCAAATCAAGACATACCCATAAGAAATTTCTCAAGCAATAAAGTTAAATATATAGCTATTTTTTAAAATGAATATTACACCACTTGTAATATGCTATAATAAACCCAGGGTATTTGATGACCAAATAAGATAATGTACATGAAACTAAAAATAATAACTGGGCATGCTTTTATTCAGTATTTAACAAATATTTGATCATCTTAAAGTACCACAAATTTAACCCAGTGCCTAGATTTACAACAGTGAGTAAAACATATCATAGAATAGATGTTAACATTATACTTATTTATACATAATTTAACTGGTGCCACCAGAATTTAAGCATTTAAAACTTTGCTTGAAGATTGTGAATATATAGTTTAAGACACACAACTTTTTGTTGCAATGCAGAAATCCTTTCAAATCCCTAACATTAATAGTTTGAAAGTCTGAAATTTATGTTGACTAATATTTTACATAACTGCATTCATTTGTTCTAAATCTCTGAAATATGAAGACTTTTAGATTGTAAGCTCAAACTTAACATATGTACTTCCATTTTAGAGAAGTGTATATTGACTTAAAGTCATATTAAAGACTGAAAATCTTATATCACACATTTTTCCTGAGAGCAACCTATGGGGAGGAGAGGGTCCTTTGCATTACAGCATTTGGCACAGAAAATACTAACTTGTTTGCTATTAATAACGTTAATGAAAATATGCAAATAGCAATTTGAGGTTGGATTGAGGGGAGCCACGGTTTGCTGACCACAGAAAGGTAACAGGAGAAAACAGTCTCCTATTATGTGTACTAAACTGTAATGCAATTATTTTGTTTGGTAATTTAATGACAATGTAAATATATATTTTAATATTCAGGATATTCTCTGAGAAATACAATGTAATAAATGTTGTTGCTTTCATAAAAGTACCTATAATTTTTTATATAAAGTAATATTCCCTTGTCTCTTACTTTTATATTAGTTCAAAATATTTATTTATCTGCTTAAAGTCGCCTGCTGTTTGGCATATTGGGATGTTCTACATGGTTTATGACATAATTTTCCCTTTCCTCTGTATTTTCTACATTTAGCCATTATGCAGAAAACTCATTATGTTTTTGCTAGAATTTCATTACAACTGCTAATAACTGTGAGGGAAACAGACAAGTTTTCTGTTGGGTTGATATGGACATTTATTTTATTTATTTTATTATCAATATACCTTTTTAGCAATAAGTGCTTCTGCTTTTTTATTAGTCCGTTTAATTCAGTATCTTTGCTATCTGATGGGACAAACCTCTCAGATACTGCTTTTTATTTCTTTTTTTCTTTAGTGTCCTCTCCTTTTCTGTCCTCACCTCAATAAGTCAGGGGGGTATAAATGAATCTAACCAAAGAGCAATTTGCGTGAAAATTCAATTAGGATGCATAAGGTATGCTAATTCTACTTCTGCTCTTACTCCTTCCTATATGTCAAGATTTTGATCTATTGTCTAACTGCAGAATATCACCTAAGATTACTATTTTTATTTTCCATTAAAAGCCAACAAAACAAAAAAACACCTTTGAGTAATTTTGGGTCTATGTACCCTTGATCCCTCTGCAAAAGTGAAGTCTGATGTCATTTTGCCTACAAAACACAAAATATGCATCTTCAGAAAGACAGGCCAGGGCAGTGGTTTTCAAACATTATGCTAGAAAAACAACCACCTTGGGTTTCCTGTAAAATTCTTAAAAGTTACACTCAAAGACACTGATTTATGGAGTCTGGATGAATTCAGGAATATGTATTTTTATAAATAGTCCATGTGATTATGGTTCAGATAATTCAAAGAGCATGGTCTGAGAAAATCTAGCCTGTATTTTGGATTTCTACAATTTTTTTAAAGCTCCAAACTGCCATTATTCAAATTATGTTACTAAAATCTAAAACTTTAATGCTATGAAATTATTGGAGAAGGCAATCACAGGTTCCTCATCATGTCTTATGTGGAGCCAAAGATGACTAAGCAACCTAGTGATATATATGGAGTCCAGTAAATATTTCAAGGACATTGTCACTGTCTACCAATTCAAGGGACGTGGAACAAATGCAGCCACCCCCATTCACAGGATCACCTTCTGCACTCTCACTTACCTGCTGTTTCTGTTACCCTCAGCAACTGTGTTTGAAAATATTAAATGGAAAATTCTAGAAATAATTCTGAGTAGCTGGATGAAATCTTTTAAGTCCTGCCCAGGATCTGAATCATCCCTTTGTCCACTATCTCCTCGCTGCATATACTCACTGTACATACTCACTGTATATAATCACTGTATATACTCGCTGTATACGTTCTCTGGCCAATTATTACTTAGTAGCTGCCATCTTGCTTATCAGAGCAACTCTCCCTGGATCACAGTTCAGGTAATAACAGCCCTAAAGCATAAAAGTTAGTTTGGATAGTTCAAAGAGACGCTGTAAAGTGCTTTCTTTAAGTGGTAAGGTGAGTACAATACAATAAAATATTTTGAGAAAGAGAGAAACATCACATTTACATAGGTTTTATTACAGTATATTGCTACTAGAGGCCTGATGCATGAAATTTGTGCAAGGGGCTTGGACCTCACAGCCCCAGCTTAATCCGGAAGGTCGTCTAGACAGTCATTCTGCTGTTTGATCTATTTAGCATATTAGCTCTTTATTGTATAGGATTATTCTTTTATTTTATTACTAGAGGCCTGGTGCATGAAATTCATGCAGGGGGGGGGTCCTTTCAGCCCAGCCTGCAACCTCTCCAATCCGGGACCCCTTGGAGGATATCCGACTGCCGGTTTACTGGCAGTTGGACATCCCTCTCACAATCCTGGACCACTGGCTCCTAATTGCTCACCTGCCTCACAGCCAGCAGTTATGGGGACTTCTCTTTCTGGCACTGGAACCCTGGGCTGTGGGTGGGGGGGCCAGTCCGGAGTGGGGCTGGTGTACCTCACTCCTCAGGGGGACCTCTGCAACTGAGATGTCCCTCTCAATTTTTAAACACCACAGGATTTTGTATGACCAGCCTGTTCTGAGTCTTCATATGTCTCATTAGTCTCAATGTGGCTTTTACTTTATATTCTTAGTTATAGGACTTCTGCACATCTAGATTTCAGGCTGTTCTGAATGATGATTGTTCAGTAGTTTAGTTGAAATTTTGATGTGGTTGTGAGAGGATGCGAGAACCAAATTTACCTGCCTGTCATCTTTTTAGTGCCTTCTTTATGCTGTTCCAAGTTAAAGAAAAAGAGACCTAACATAGTGGTATTCTTTTACAGGCCTCATTTTTGTTAGTAGAATTTCAGCAACAATTCTATTACTTAGGTAGTATTCTTAAATAAAACTAAAGAGTTGCTTAAGGACATCAAGCTTCAAAGTGGTAAATTACAAGTGAAACGTGTGTATATGGCCCATGAACTTTCTTTAACATGAAATATAATGTCAATAAAATAATAACAACAATTGGCTGAGAAGGAATTACATTTTAAAAAATACATTTTTATTGATTTAAGATAGGAAAGGGGAGAGAGAGAGAGAGAGAGAGAGAGAGAGAGAGAGAGAGAGAGAAACCAAAATGATGAGAATCATTGATCTGCCTCCTGCATGCCCCCCCACCGAGGATCAAGCCTGCAACATGGGCATGTGCCCCTGACTGGAATCGAACCCAGGATCCCTCAGTCCACAGGCCGATGTTCCATCCACTGAGCCAAACCAGCCAGGGCAAGAAGAAATTACATTTTAATACATGAGAGAAGATTGACTACAGATATAAAAATATAAGACCATGAGATCCATTGGTCCTATACTGTGCTGCATCATTCAGAAACTGTTTTCTGGTAAAACATTAGAATGACTTAATAAGCTATATCTAAATTGAGCTCTTTGGTATGAATCCTTGTGGGTATGGAGTTTAAGCCAACATCTATTAAATATATGGTGAAGTATCCTCACTGGTAGGATAGATGTCTCTGAGAGTAGAAGTAGGAGTACATCCCTTTCACCATCACTGAAAGCCATTGTCTCACTTGGGTGACTTTTACCACCTTTCTTCAGACATCAGGTTCTGCCTGATTCAAGTTCCAGTATTGAAGGGAGAGTTCTTATACTAGTGGACACAAGAAGGTTCCGTTAAGCCCAGAGGTCTATTTTGTCCACTCCTATGACAGTGTTCTATCAGGTAAAGAAAGGAGTTACTATTCTAGCAGAAGTAATTGACTTCTTATATTGAGGTGAAAGTGTTGCTGCTATGTTGTTGGAGTAGGGAGGAGTGTGTCTCAAATCAAGATGTGTTAAGGTTCCTCTTGATTCTCTATGTTGGTAATAACTATAGGTGGGGAATTGCAGTAAGCATGGTCTGAAAGGGCATGGCAAACAGGATGAAGATTTAAGTTACCCCACCAGGGATGAACATCTGGCCCTTTAATTCAGCAGAATTGTTGGCTGAGGATGAGTAGCATCTAGAATTATCAGTAGAAGAAGGAGATGATGAATGTCAATTACAATCTTAGGACCAATTTCTGCAGCAGAGACAGTAATAGTGAATACAAAAAAAATTAGATAAATGGAGGTAATATCTAAACAAAATTTCCACCAGTATAACCTATAGACGTATTAGATATTAAAATTATGGCAGAAACAAATACATTTTTATCAAATATTGTTTTCTTTTTCTTTTTCTGAATCTGTTCTCTAACCTCCCAGGCATTTAGGTTGAATGACTTGGCTACTGACAATGAAAAGGGAGTGAAAGTCATGTAGGCCTTGTTCTTACATGAATTCATTCAGCATCTCTTCCTCTGCCACTATGACAGTGAAAGCTACATGGTTCTGATTTCATAGCCCCAAAATTGAGGAAAGTTCCCTGATTGTCAATATGTATTGAGTAAATAATTAATTAGTAATGTGTTAAGCCCCTAAAATTTCAGGTTTAATTTGTTAGCGCAGTATAGCTTAACCTGACTAATATTCATTAAAAGAAGAAGGATGAGGAAGAGGGAATTGCCTTAATAGATAGATTTAATAGAATGAACAGAGCAGGACATTTCATGAGGCAATAAAAAATTGACCTAAGAAATCTTCAAATTATAAAGCAAAAGGACAAAGATATCTGATATAAGGAAAAGTGTTGTGATATACAGAGAATTGATCCAGAGATTCCAATAATGTTTAATGAGTATTTAGGAGATTGGATGAAGATAAAAATTCTACAATGACCAAAGAATAGAAAAGCAAATGTCTGTGCTGAAGGCTGCCTCAAATCTTGAAATTGAAAAGGATCACAGAATGGCAGCTATACTGTGTCTTATAGGAAACAATCATGGGGTGAGAAAGGAAATCAACCTGCTGTCTGAACCTGAGATAATGATCTGTTCTTATATTCGAAGAGCCTTCTTTTTATTATTCCCTCAGTTTGTCTACTTAGGATTCTCTATGCCTTGCAACAAAAGAGCTGTGTCTAGAATAAGCATAAACAATATTTATCAATTTAATCTATATCTAACTCTTCAGTCTTATATACTGCAACTCTCCTCAATGTATTCTTCTTTTGTTATTTCTGATATTTCATCATTTACTTAATTTTGTAAGTGCCGTTTCTTCCGCTTGAAGTGCCTTTTTCTCTTTCTCTACCTGGCAAATTCATATTTATTCTTTAAAACTCAGGTCAATTATATCTAACTTCTGTGAAACTTTCCCCAGTGCCTTGAAAAAGATTTAGTTGCCTTTTTTGGTATGTTTCTTGGTCTAGTGTTCAGATATCTATAAAATTTCACTAGGCAGCAATGTCTCGATATTGTTATATATTTATCCTGCCTATTAGACTTTCAATTATTGAGCACAAGGGCCCATGCTTGTTCATCGATGTATATTCAGTGCTTACAACAATGATGGGCATACAATACCTGCTCAATAAATGAGCAACCAAAGAAATGGCCCTGGTTACATAAATAGCAAAACAAATGGCTCACTTTCAGTTACTTGACTCTCTGACACACCATCTGCGAATGGTTGTAATTTCATTTTATGAGACTGCTGGAA
>NW_005873959.1:0-8872 GCF_000147115.1 Myotis lucifugus | reverse complement strand
ATTTAGCTTGATAATCTAAGCAAACTAAAGAATTTGAGGTCAGGATTACTGAGAGGACCAATTCAACCACCACTAAGGCATATGACAGCCCTCAAGGCAGGTCAAGAGCTGCTAGTCTCACCAACTGGCTCTGGGAGAGTCTGCCAAGAAGTCAGACACTAGACAGGGTAGTGCTCCTGATATGACATCTGTGATTTCAGGTGGGCCACTGGGTTCCCTTGTGCCAGAATAGGAACAAAGATGGACGTTTACTGTTTTCTTCAATGTTTACAAAGAAAGCACATTACTGAAATCTTTATTTTTTTCCTGCCTCATAGCAACAGTCCTGGTTACATTGCTTCATGCAAATTATAACCAAGTAAAAAAGTATAGATGGCATATGTACCTATTTTTGAGAAGGTCAAGGAAACTGCCTTTTTTTGTATAAGGGTAAGCATAAGTAGTCTTACAGTTTAGAGTATGTGTAACACAGAATTTATTCTTGTAGTATTATTTATTAATGATTGTGTTTTTCCACATGAACAACTGTAAACCTACTTTTGCCTACCCCTGTAATTCACAGCAATTTTAACCAGTTAGCAGCTTATGAAAATGTGAGCTAATCACAAATACACACACACACACACACACACACACACCTCATTTTTGGCTTGAATTTTACTGGAATAAAATATTTTCTCAAATTACATGGGAATAGCACTTATTCAAGGTCAATTATTGTCCTAAAAATAACAGGTTGATTAAAAACTACTATAGAATTCTTATTCATATTTTGTTATAAATAATAGGCACTATTTTGTTTTGGACTATTTTATTTTATTAGAGTATTGTTAGAGCGTTGCTGCGAATTTAAACATATAGGCGTAAAATGCAAAATTCCACTTGCTGCTTTGAATTCAGCTTTCCAAATAGACTGTTCAGTCACTTACAGCTCGGTTTTAAAGAAAGGAGACCAGAAATATGATGACAAATGTAACATGGGCATTTGACTGATCCTGGAAACTAAAATCACTTTGTGGCTTCTCTTCTCACTTGACAAGACAGGGTCAATGGCTCAGTTTGTAAAACAGGACAAGGTTTCATTATTATATTGTATTTTCACTACGGTATAACTTACATACAGTAGAATTCACCATTTTTAGTGCATAGTACTATGACTTTGACAAATGTAGACATTCCTATAATTACCAATGCAACAAAAAAGAGAATAGTTTAGTTTCATCTCTTCAAAAAAGTCGTATATGCTTCCTTCAAGTTAAACCTAACCAGCCCCAGCCGAAGGAAAGTGCTGATCTGTTTTCTATCCCTATATTTGTACTTTCAGGGTGTAATATAAATAAAGTTGTTTCAGTGTGTAGCTTTTCTATTCTGCTTTCTGGAACTTGTAGTGAATGTGATATTGATTCATGTTAAGCATTTTAGAGATTTATTTGTGTCATTGACTAGTCTTCCATTATATGGATGCAACACAATTGGTTTATCCATTCACTATTTGATGCATATTAGTTTTTGGTAGTTATGAATAAAACCGCTATATTTAACTCTGGTGAAGATGGCAGCATGGCAAATGTGGTACTCGCATCCTTCCACACCACCTCAAAATTGCAACTAAAGTACAGAACAGCCAGCATTCAGAACCACCTGAAATATAGGCGAACAGAAGTGCTGTAACTAAGGCTATAAAGAAGAAGCCAAGTCCAGACTGGTTGGAGGAGCAAGGAGGCAGAACGGCTGGTCCCACACCCACACGTAGTGAATGACAATTTGGAGGGTTTCTCAGTTACTTTGCCCCTGAGCAGCAAGGGGTCCCAGGCCCACACCAGCTCCCCCATCCCCAGCCCAGACTGTCAAACAGGAAGAGAAGTCCCCACATCCTGACTGTGAAAACCAATGAGGATTGTGGCTGAGTGACATAGAAGGTTGCTGGAGTCCAAAGTGTTCTTCTTATTACTCCTCAAGCGAGGATATCTTTTTTTCCTATTGATTTTTATAGAAAGTGGAAGGAAGCAGGGGAGAGAGAAAGGAACATTGATATGAAAGAGACACACACCAGTTTATTGCCTCCTGCATACACCCTGATGGAAGTTGGGGATTAAACCTACAATGCAGGTATGTGCCCTTAACCAGAAATTGAACCCACAACCCTTCAGTGCACTGGACTGTGCTCTAACCACTGAGGGGCACTAGTCAAGGCAAAGGTATACCTGTGGGAAACTGTTTATTGCCTTCACTATCTGATAAGCGTAGACAGAGAACCCCCCTCAGGCTGGATGCCTTTGAAGCCCTAGCAAAAGTCGGAGCTAGGCGCCACCTGTTTGTCCAGACAGTGGTAGCTGAAACTACTCCTCCATATATTATTATGTAAATCCTTGCTGATGGGCTAGTCTGCCTATTAATGGGGGGTCGCCTGCCTAAGGGCTATGCTATGGGTGCATCCCAGATCAATAAAAGCTTGGTGAGGCCTGAGCACGGGTGGAAGTCCTTCCCCTTGAGTTGGACTTGCCCGCCTGGTCCCCCAATATTTCCAATTATCTCTTGTCTTTTCATATTCATTTGTGTGCAGCTCTGTTTCCAGTTCCTAAACCCTGATCCACGTGGGACGTGGGAAGGAAACACTCAACAATTCCTCTTAAAGTGTCCTCAAACAGACTTACTCAGACTCTCTCACTTTGAGCTCCAGCACTGGGGCAGCAGCTTGAAAGGCATCAGGACATACTGGGAGGAACTGAATTGTGTGGCTTCATGGTGATTGCAGGAGGGACAACTTTCATCTATACAGGAGTGCTGGCAGAAGCCATTGCCCCTTTGCTGAGCTCTCCTCTAAAGATCACAGAGGTGGGTGCCATGTCTGAGTCTCCATCAACCTTACTAAAATACTCTGTACCTCCCTGGTGATTCCCTTAGATCCTGACCCACCCAACTTACAGGCCCACAAAAGCTATTTCCAGGGGCTTTTCCATAAAATGATTTTTCTTCCCTCATGCTGTGCACTTTCATAGAATCTCTCAAACAAGCAGCATCTGGCCTCAGCATGCTTCATACCTCTTGCTAAGTGACCCAAGGCTGGGTACTCACATCCACTGGCCTTGGTTTGCAGCTTGGCCTCTCTCTGGAACCCAAACCCAGCACAAGTAGGCGTGATCTGCCAACCACTCTTTAGCTCATTTCGGACTGCCCTGTGAGCAGACCTTTGCCTGCACCTCTTAGGAGGCCTGAGGACTAGCATACCTGGTGGACAGCTTCAGATCAGGCTGAAGCACCACCCAAATATCTCCAAGAGTAAGTAACACACTTAAGGGGAAAACTCAGAGGGCACCTGAGCCCTGCTGAAGTGGGTCCTGCTCCATGGGGTTGGTCACTGTGCAGCATATTCTCCACAGTGGTCACAGCCATTCTGAAAGCCAGTGGGTCTGGGGGCAAATCAGTCCAATTGACATGTCAACTACAACAAGAGGAGGTACACAGCC
Organism: Myotis lucifugus; assembly: GCF_000147115.1. Classification (NCBI taxonomy): domain Eukaryota; kingdom Metazoa; phylum Chordata; class Mammalia; order Chiroptera; family Vespertilionidae; genus Myotis; species Myotis lucifugus. Next base: position 5,405 of record NW_005873959.1, on the reverse strand, counting down.
CACACAGGGAGCGGGGATGCACCTGGACCACTCAGCTAGGGTGACTGTGGAGGCTGTACCATTGGGCTCCACAAGAGACTTATATTTAAGTCCATTCTAGTGAGACCAAAAAATACAGCAGGTCTACCTAAAACATAAAACCAGTGAGGCAGCATGTTTGGAGACCAAAAAAAGTGTCCCAAATGAAAGAACAGAACAAAATTCCAGAAAAATAACTGAACAAAATGGAGACAAGTAATCTCTCAGATCCAGAATTGAAAACACTGATTATAAGGATGCTCAATGAAATTAGGGAAATCAATAAATTCAGTGAGAAATTAAAAAAAGAAATAGGAAACATAAATATGGAGATAGGAACCATAAAAAAGAACCCGTCAGAAATTAAAAATACAATTACTGAACTGAAGACTGCATTACAGAGAATCAACAATAGAGTAGATGAAGCAGAGGATCACATCAACTATTTGAAAGATAAGGAACCAGAAACACACAATCAGGAACAGCAAAAAGAAATAAGAATAATAAAAAAGAGGATAGTTTCAGGAGTTTCTGGGACAAATTCAAGCATACCAACATTTGCATCATGTGAGTGCCAGAAGAGAGACAGCAAGACATTGAAAATCTATTTGAATTAATAATGATGGAAAACTTCCTTAATCAGGTGAAGGAAATTGACACATAAGTCCAGGAAGTGCAGAATCCCAAACAAAAAGAACCCAAAGAGGCCCACACCAAGGCACATCGTAATTAATATGCCAAAGGTTAAAGATAAATAGAGAATCTTAGAAGCAGCAAGAGGAAAGCTGTTAACTACTTCAAGGGAGCTCCCATAAGGCTATCAGCTGATTTCTCAGCAGAAACTTTGCAGGTCAGAAGGAATTGATACAGAATATTTAAAGTATAGAAAAGCAAGGAGCTACAACTGAGATTACTTTATCAAGCAAGGCATTCATTTAGAATCAAAGGACAGATAAAGAGCTTCCAGACAAGAAAAAGCTAAAGGAGTTCATCACCACCAACCCAGTATTAGAAGAAATGTTAAGTGGTCTTCTTTAAGAAGAGAAAAAATTAAAAAGGGGAGTAAAATATAAATAAAAATGGCAATAAATACATATTTATCAATAATACTTTAGATGCTAATGGATTAATGCCCCAATCAAAAGACATGGTGACTGAATGGACAACAAAACAAGATCTTTTCAGATGCTGTCTACAAGATACTTATTTCAGATCAAAACATACACACAGACTGAAAGTAAAAGGATGGAGAGAATATTTCATGTAAAGGGAAATGAAAAATAAAAGCTGGGGCAACAATGATTATATGAGAAAAAATAGACTTTAAAACAAAGGATACAACAAGTGACAAAAGAGGACCCAGCAATTCCATTTCTGAGTATTTATCCAAAGAAACCTAAAACACTAAATTGAAAAGACGTACAACCATAGTTCATTGCAGCATTCTTTACAATAGCCACAATATCTAAGCAATCCAATTGCCCAACAATAGATGAATGGATAAAGAAGTGCTGTACATATTCAATAGAATAGGAATTAAATCTGCAACAACATGAATGGACACAGAGGGTACTGTGCTGAGTAAAATAAATCAGACAGAAAAAGACAAATTCCAGATGATTTTACTCATGTGTAGAATCTAAAAAACCAAAATAAATGAACAAAAGAACAGTTTGATAGTTGCCAGATGGGAGGGGATATAGGAGAATAGGTTAAAATGGTGACGGGATTAAGCAGTACAAATTGGTAGTTACAGAACAGCCATGGGGATGTAAAGTACAGCAGGGAATAAGGGAATATAGTCAATAATCTATAATAATAAAAGGATAATTTGCTAATTAGACTGTACGTCTTCCGTAAGTCATTCTGGATGTTCTTCCTGACAAAGCTGGGGCTGGAGGGAAGCCAGCCCGGGTCCCCAAATTCCTGCAGGCAGCCATAGGGAAGCCAGTGCCGGAGGAAGGAAAGCCTACTCTTGCATGATTTTTTGTGCATCGGGCCTCTAGTACTATAATAACTATGAATGGTGTCAGTTGGGTACTAGATTTATTGAGATGATCACTTGATAACTTATATAAATGTCTAATTATGGGGTTGTACACCTGTAACTAATATAATATTGTACATCAAGTGTATTTGAAAAATTTAACATATATATATTTACAAAGAAAAAAATACAAAGATTCACATATAGCAGTGATGGCGAACCTTTTGAGCTCAGCATGTCAGCATTTTGAAAAGCCCTAACTTAACTCTGGTGCCGTGTCACATATAGAAATTTTTTGATATTTGCAACCATAGAAAAACAAAGACTTATATTTTTTGATATTTATTTTATATATTTAAATGCCATTTAGCAAAGAAAAATCAACCAGAAAAAAGAGTTCGCATGTCACCTCTGACACGCGTGTCATAGGTTCGCCATCACTGACATGTAGGATATTTTGTGAATAAAACTATCTTGGGCGAATACTTCGGAGTGAGATTGTTCAGTTGTATTTTAAGTGTATGTTTAACTTCATAAAACTTGTTGAATTGTCTTTGTAGGTAGACATCACGAGGGGCTCTGCCTGGTCCCAGTGTTTCTGTTAAGCATGCAGTGGAGGTTGGTGAAGAACTGTGAATGGAATATTTGTGTGTCTGTGGCTGCCAGGAATTCATTTCTGTCATACTCTTATGCTAGCCTGCAATCAACTTTAGGAGTGTGTTAAACATGTAACTGAATTCTTCCTGCTTTTTATGGCACCTGGTATATTTTCCTTCCATGTTCTGCCTCAGGTAATCTTGGGCGCATGTCCTGTCTCTTCTGAGAAACTCCTATCTTTCTTTTAACTTTCACTCTATGTTATTGCCATGCAGCCCCAGGTTCCTGATGGATTCAAAACAACCTCTGATTGTGTAATCTGTTTTTCTTGTTGTTAGAATGGAAGCAGTAATTCTTCCAGTTTTCTCCATCCTGAATGGGAGCTTAGCTAAATAGAGGTTTTTAATGAGACCAAATTATAAGTTCTGATGCCCTTAAGCACATTTAAATAAATAATGTTTAGGTAAGTGAGCTACCTGGTGAAGGTGAGCCTTGCATTGAATATTTTAAATGCAAATTTATCTCTTCAGATTAGTCATTTTGGAAAGTTAAGAAGATAGCCTCTGGAGTTGACTTGGAATTCTACAAAATATAATAATGTAATAAATAAAGAAGAATTACTACCATGGTCATTGTTTATTCATATAATTAAGACAGAGCTGCATATAAAAATGGAGATATTTTTTATATAAATTGCCCCCTAAGATTTGTTAAAGATAGTGAGGAAAGTCCATCCTCTCACTGGACTTGTTGCCTCCTTGTCATGTTATCAGTTATACATGATTACTTGTTTGGTGTTTCTTCTTCTTTTTTTATTATTTTCCTAATTCAACATCCATGCTCTACTGGTGAACTTCTGCATGTGCCTTTGGACCCAAACTGTCTTGTTATTAAATCAGGCTCTTTTCCTCAGCAGAGGCAGCCATGGTCTTGCTTTTGACTGCAATTGACTTTGTATGAATATTTTATATAGTTTATGAGCAGATTTTATTTGTTATGTAGGCTTTATTTCCTCTGCCCTTCTTTCTTAATCACATGTTAATTTTATTCAGATAAATTTTCACCAGGTGTCCTCATGTATCACCTCTCAGATTCATTCTAGTTGCTCCACAACCTAATTACAACTAACCCTTCAGCCTCATCTCTTGTCATCCCCTGATTTAAATACGAAAAGGTTTATGGTTACCCTCACAAACCATGCTATTTCTCTCTTCCATATCTTGTCTCAAAATGACCTCTTTTTCTGCAAAGTCTTTTTCTCACTCACTATCTAACATACTTTAAATGTCAGACTGAATTTACCTCCACCAAGAAGCCTTAATTCTGTATTACTTTTTATGTTCATGGTGAATATGATGCCTTTACCACCTCTGTAATAACACACATTACGGAGTAATCTTTTTTCTTTTTTTTTCTCTTTTTCCAAACTTTCTCCTTGCACACAGGGATTCTTAAATGCAAAGAGCATCTCATTCAGCACTATTTCCTTTGCACAATGCCTGACATATTCAATGAATGTTTCTGTTTGATGTTTCCTTTAGATAATACTACTTACCCTGAATGAAAATTCAATGCATTAAGATATTAAAAATATGAGTCACAGACTGGGAGAAAATATTTTTAAAATGTATATCTGATAAAGTAATATTATCTAAAACATACAAAGAACTTTTAAATTCAATGATAAGAAAACAATTCAGTTTTTAAAAAATGGGTCAAATACCTTAACAAACACTACATAAAAGAAGATATAAAGATAGCAAACGAGTATATGGACAAATGGTCAACATTATATGTCATTATGTAATTGGAAATTAAAAATTGAGATACCACTCCATACCTATTAGAATGGCTTAAATCCAAAACACTGACAACATAAATGCTGACAAGAATATAAAACAAAAGGAATTCTCATTTATTGCGGGAGGGAATGGTATAGTTAATTTGAAGACAGTTTGACAGTTTCTTAAAAGCTAAACTTACTCTTACCATACAATCCAGCAATCATGTCCCTCAGTATTTACCTAAATGTGTTATAAACATATGTTCATGAAAAAAACCTACATGTGGATGTCTATAATGACAGCTTTATTTATTCATAACTGCCCCAAATTATGAACAACCAAGGTGTCCTTCAATAGGTAAATGGGTAAACAAACTTGTTATATTCATTCAATAAAATATATATATATATATATATATATATATATATATATATAGAGAGAGAGAGAGAGAGAGAGAGAGCTAATATGCAAAATATCCTCTCAGGAGTTTGACCAGGAGACCAGGAGTTCGATTGCTCGCTATGATGTGTGCTGACCACCAAGGGGTGGTGCGGAACATGGTGAACAAACAGGGGCAGCAGAGGTGAAGAGGTGAATGGGCACTGAGGATAGAGAGAAGGAAGAGGCGGGGAGTTGGGGAGGCAGGGAGACAGGGAACCTGATTGGCCCTGATTGCTGGCCAGGCCTAGGGATCCTACCTGTGCATGAATTTCATGCACGGGGCCTCTAGTTCTGTTATAAAAAGAAATGAGCTACCAAGCAACAAAAGGACATGAAGAAAAATTAAATGCATATTGTTAAGTGAAAAAGCAAACAGTCTGAAGGGGCTTCATATGGTATGCTTTCAAGCATGTGACATTCTGGGAAAGGCAAAATTATAGAAACAACAAAAAGCAATTGGTTGTAGGGGAGAGGAGGAAGAGGAAGAAATTAATATATAGACAAAGAGGATTTCTAGGGTGGTGAAACTATCCTGTATCATACTATCATGGTGGATACATGTCATTATTCATTTGTCG
>NW_005873958.1:0-18704 GCF_000147115.1 Myotis lucifugus | reverse complement strand
GCCAGCGCCACCCGCGTCCTCCCGCGCCCGGCTTCTACCGGGGCCGCCCGCGTCCGCCTCCTACCGCCGCTAGCGTCCTCCCGGCGCCCGCCTTCCTCCCGCTCCGAGCTCTCGCCCAGCCCGAGGCAGACTCCTGGCGGCCGTGAGGGGTGGCGGCGGCGGGAGGGGCGCGCATCTCGGGCACGCGGCGCGGGTGGGCCCGCTGAGTCCCCGCGCCGGAGCGACGCGCGCACAGCGGAGGCTGGCAGCGGACGTCCGCCCCGCCCCCGGCCCAGCGCGTGTGGCGGCGCCTCCGCACGCCCCTCCGAGGTCGCTTCCCCAATGGAGGCTCGGGCGCAGGAGCCGGCTGGGGCCCCGGGTGGGCGTCACCGGGGTCGTGGGCACAGGCGCCGGCGATGCCTGGCTCGTAGGGGCTCTCATCGGGTCGCCCCCGCAGGACGCTTGCGTGGAAGTGCGCCGCGTATGAACCTGCTGACCTTGAGAGCTAGCATCTCCTCCCACGAAAGGGTCTGATCACGAAGGACCACCTGAGAGTGAATTGGCGTGAACGGGCCCCCAGAGTCGCCCTGCTGGCACAGATCGGGGTGCTTGCTCCGATCTCGTGCCTGATGGCCTCTGCTTGTCCACTGCGTGCTCACCGACAAAACCTCCACTTTCAGTAGCATCCAGCTAAATGGGCAGTTAACTTACTTTCTCTAATATTAATTTTAATTTCATGTTTCTTAGGCTTAGTTTTCCTGCAGGAATATTACAAGTCCATTAATTAGAAAACGCACTTGACCTTTCTTAAAAGATTTTAAAAAAAAAGTACAGCTTTTAGAGAGAGAAAAACATTGATTTGTTCACTTATGCATTCATTGCTTAATTCTTGTCTGTGCCCTGACGGGAGATTGAACCCACAACCTTGGAGTATCAGGATGATGCTCTAACCAACTGAGCCCGGGCCAGAAAACTCACTTCACTTTTAGTCAAAAGCCAGAAAATTAATGTAACAAATGCCAAACTGTAAACACTAATTCTAAAGAAAGAGTCTGCTAGACAAGCTAAATTGAACATCAGATTGTTTGATATATTTCAAATGTTAATTTTCAAATAAAATTTTAGTTTCTTTAAAGTTGAATTTATGCACATGACCCCAGCTAATTTATGAAATGTTTGAGGAGTATGTGTAAGAAATAATTTTGCATTAGGCTAATAAAAACTAAAAACTTGATTCAAAATTACCAGCTCTATTATCAGTTGTTACAGTTTGACTAATTTTAAGAGTACTCTTAGTCTCAAAGGAAGAATCTTGCACCTAAAATTTTTCTCCTACAAGTATTTAAAACTTTCAGAACTGACTTTGACCTAAGGCAGGATGCAGCAGTGATTTTAAGTCTTTTAAAGGGCCTGGGGTTTTAGGGTCCCCTGTGTTTAGGCTGGGCGAGTGCACATGTTTAGCCCGAGAAGATCAATACAAAGCAATGCAGCAATGCCTGAGCTATTAGCTAGGTTTTCCTGTTCACCGAGTACTGTACCATGTGCCAAAAGCAATCTCTCTGAACCTATATCTCTAGCTGCCTCAGGAAGATACACAGTGGCGTCTCCACTTCAAGCCGTGTGACTGGGCTTTTGCCCTCATCATTTCACTACAAGGCACTTAACTGCTAAATCCAGCAGAAACTTGTTGCTCCTTCAGTCGGCCTCTTTGATTTGTGAGTCTCTGTACCGATTCATTTTTCAAATCTACTTGCTTAGTGACGCCTCATTCCCCTGGATTTTTCTCCCTCTTCTCTGACCCTGGTTCTTGGCCTTCTGTGTTGGCCCCTCTGCCTGTGTCCAGCCTCACACTTTGGGTTTCCCCAGGTTCTGATGTGGCCCTCTTGTTACACTCACCCGATGCAGTCGCAGCCATCCCTGGGACGTTAGCCCAGCCGGCTGAGCTAGGGGACTTGGACACCATCTTTGCTCCTCTTTTTCTCCAGTGTTCCCCATATCACCAAGTCTTGTCCATCAACCTCCTGAATGTTTCTTTGATAACATTACCACTTTCCTCCCCAACAACTTCCTAACTACTCCCCCAGCCTCCAGGTCAGTGATGGCGAACCTATGACACGCGTGTCAGAGGTGACACGTGAACTCATTTTTTTGTTGATTTTTCTTTGTTAAATGGCATTTAAATATATAAAATAAATATCAAAAATAAATCTTTGTTTTACTATGGTTGCAAATACCAAAAAATGTCTATATGTGACACGGCACCAGAGTTAAGTTGGGGTTTTTCAAAATGCTGACACGCCGAGCTCAAAAGGTTCGCCATCACTGCTCTAGGTCTTTCTTTTGTAATCTACCCTCATATTGCAGTTAGTGTGTGTGTTTTTTTTAAAAAAAGTAAAAGGTATGCCAATCCCTAGCTTAAGTTTTTGATGATCTCGGTTACCTTATGGAGGTAGCAGGGTAGCTGTGCCTATCTCTCTATATAAAAGCCTAAGTGACTGAATGATGGAACAACCGGTCGCTATGATGCACAGTGACCACCAGGGGGCAGTGCTCAATGCAGGAGCTGCCCCTGGTAGTCTGTGTGCTCCCACAGCCAACTTCCCACAGCTGGCCAACCTCCCGAGGTCCCTCCCCCTGCCACCCTGATTGCCCAGATCAGGACTGGGCAAGACGGCCCTATTGGCCCAATCGCCAGCCAGGCCAAGGAACCCCACTGGTGCATGACTTCATGCACCAGGCCTTTAGTTACTTATAAGGTGCTAAGAGTGGAGGTCACTAACTTATGGGCTCAACTCTAAGTGGTGTTTGTAAAGTGGGAAATTGGGGCGGAAATCCTAAGCTCAGGTCCTTACCTAAATGTCTGGACTCTGGGTGTGAGCAGGGTTGTCATATAGTAAAAATACGAGGCCGAAACTCAAAATCACTGTTTTGTCCTCCCAGCCTGCCAGTACCTTCTCATCCCTCTCTGCTTGCTCTGAGCCCCGCACTCTGCCTGGCCTATGTTAGGAACGCCACATGTTTTTATGAGTATATTTTCCATACACGGATGCATCCGAACAGGATCGCTGCCATCATATGTGTATATTTATACACAGGTCCCAACATTTATATAGCCAGCTTCTTGTTGGACAGCCCCATCTGGATAACCCACACTGCTCACGGAGCAAACTCACAGCTACACTTCCTGTCTGCATTCGCTCTTTCCTTTACTTGTTCTTCCTTCCCAGTCTCTGTCCTACTGAACGGGGCTGCCACCTACCTCATTACCGAAGCCAGGAACTTGATGGTTGTTTTAGAGACCTCTCCCAACTTCTGTATCCAGCTGTCACTAAGTCCTATCAACCTATCTCTTAAATAATGGCCCCTTAAATCTGTCCTCACTAGCCCTCCTGCTGTTCCTGGCCTCCATGGTCTCTGGCCAATCACTGTAGCCCCTCCACCAAGTTCTTGCTTTGGTTTTACTCCTTCCCTTCCCAGCAGTCAATCTGCTTTCAGTCAAATTATCTTTCCAAATGCAGAGCTGATGTCTGCTGGGGTGGCCTCAACCTGCGGTTGAGATGGCTTCTCTCTGCTCCTCCCCTTCACCCACTTTGGCCACGTACGGCTGGGACAGGCACTGACTCAGATGCCCTGTTCCTACTCAGTCTTCTGGCAGATCTGATCGCTCTTCCAAGCACCAGCCCAAGGCCTCCTGCCTCTGTGCTTGGTCGCTCTGCCATTCATCCACCACCGGCTGCGCGCAGGCCAGCCTCTGCACTAGCTTGTGGGCTCCTTAGTGCAGAGACCGTGACTGTTAACCTGAGTATTCCCAGAGCTTTGGGCCCGTTGCTAGGGCTGTCCCCGGGGGCCAGTTCCCTGATTCTGTGGTACTGGTGATACTATAAAACCGAGTGTGTTTGCATTTCCTGTGCCAAACAAACACAGCCCTTTCATAAATTGGGGGAGGAAGGTCTCTCTGGGTTACAAGCCTAAGCCTCCACATTTTTGGAAGTGGAAATTTTTCATCATCTGCCATTCTCTTAACCATGTGTTTCATTTTGAACATGCATCCCGATGTCCAAATTTGCCCCACCTATAGGTTGGGAAGTTGCCCCTTTAAAAAATTAGGTTGGGGCAGAGAATGATATATTACTTGTTAAAAGATTTTATTTTATTGTTGATTTTTAGAGAGAGAGAGAAACATTGAAGTGAGAGCGAAACATCTATTGGCTGCCTCCTGCTTGCCCCCTACCAGGGATCAAACCCACAAGCTGGCATGTGCCCTGACCAGCAATCTAAGGGGCAACCATTTTTATTGCTGGTGTCAAAAATGACCACAATCTTGGTGGCTTAAAAGAGCATGATTTATTCTTGTATAGCTCTGATGGCCAGAGGCCCAGCATCAGTGTCACTGGGCTGGAATCAAGTTGCTAGCAGGACCCTCTCCCTCTGGAGGCTCAAGGGGACAAGCCATCCCTGCCTCTTCCAGATTCTAGGACAGTGATGGTGAACCTTTTGAGCTCGGCGTGTCAGCATTTTGAAAAACCCTAACTTAACTCTGGTGCCGTGTCACATATAGAAATTTTTTGGTATTTGCAACCACAGTAAAACAAAGACTTATATTTTTGATATTTATTGTATAGATTTAAATGCCATTTAACAAAGAAAAATCAACCAAAAAAATGAGTTCATGTGTCACCTCTGACATGCGTGTCATAGATTCGCCATCACTGTTCTAGTGGCTGCCAGCAGTGCTTAGCTTGTGGCCACATCACTCCAACTTCTGCCTCTGTGGTCACGTTGCCTTCTCACTGAGTGCCATCTCTTCCTTCTGTCTCTCTTATAAGGACATTTGGGATGGCATTTAGCCACCCCTCCCCCCTCCAAAAATCAAAGATAATCTCCCCATCTCAAAATCTGTAACTTCATCACATCTGCAAAGACCCCTTTTTCACACAAGGTCATGTTATGGGTTCCAGGGATTAGGACCTGGTATCTTTGGAGGTGAATATTCAACCCACTACAGGTGAGACAGGTTTCCTGTGTGCATGTTAGCAGTGAGGGAAGTCGTATGATAAAAGAGAGAACGAGAGAAAGAGAGAGAGAGAGAGAGAGAGAGAGAGAGAGAGAGAGAGAGAGAGAGAGGAACTGTACTGGAGAGTGGTGCCATGCTAGATTGCCGTGTGCATGGTTTATGACTGTCGCCTTTATTGTGAACACAATGCTCAGTTATGAAGTGCTCAATCAGGCTGGACCTGAAGGGGCCATGGCTCTGTCTTCAGCATGGTTGATATTGGGTTGGGCTAAGTGTCAATCGCACTAGGATTGTCTTTACACATTATCGTAAAAAGAAAGAGGGATACTTAGATGAAGTGCCTCCCCAGCCAGAGCACTGGTCTGCTGTGGGCTTCCCTTTCTTAGAAGGGCCTGATTGCCTCTTGCTGTCTCTGCTCCCTACCTTGGTTGGTCCTTTAAGATCAAGGACACTTCAAAGTCCTCCAGTTCAGACTGAGAGCAACTGAATTGCATCAACACCTCCATACCAGTTTCTAGCCACCCTTTGCCTTGAGCAAGATTGGAGGACTCTTGTGTGTGTATGCAAGCATGTATGTTTGTAACAGCAGTAGTAATTCTGGGTATTTGATTCTGGACTGTAAATAGGACTATGGGCTTAGATGGGGTTGCTTCTGTAATAATCCATAAGTTGCTATCATGAAAGGAGGTGAAGAATACAATTTCTTTAAAATGTGCACCATGGGATTTCTTGTGTAAAGAAAGACAGATCCCACCTTCCCAAGGCTGAGATTGACAGCGACTGTTGAACAAGCATCTGCCCTCAACTGTGATTCGATCCACACAGTCACTATACTCTTGAGGAATAATAAATCCCATTTCACACACCAGAAAGTGAGGCTCATTAAGGCTAGGAGGTGGAGAATGGGGATTGGAACCAGGTCTGGCAGCGAAATCCATGACCTTTCAAATAAGCTGCTCTGAAAGTATTTCCAATGTGTTGGGTGGCATTTGCTCCCTGGTCAGCCTTTTGTCTTCTCTCCTGCCTAATCAGAAGGGGGGAACCCAGAGCACAGAGCTCTGGGTAGAAGCTTTGGGAAGGGAGCAGGCATGTGCAGATGGGGATTAGCTAGAAGGAAGCCAGAAGCAGAGGATTCATACCCCACAGCCTGTCGGGTGACTGAGATGCAGATGAGCTACTATAAAGAGTGAGGTGTGGCCCTTTCAGTGTGCTCAGTGGTTGAGCGTCGACCTCTGAACCAGGAGGTCACGGTTTGATTCCCAGTCAGAGTACATGCCCGGGTTTCAGTGATGCTCGGGTTTTGGCTGGATCCCCAGTGTGAGGCATGCGGGAGGCAGCCGATTTATGATTCTCTCTCATCATTGATGTTTCTAGCTTTCTCCCTTTCTCTCTAAAATCAATAAAAAATAAAAATAAAAAGAATATAAGGATCCTAGGATTCTTTAAAATAATTTTTTTAAAAAAGAGTCAGGTGTGTGGGATAAGGTCCAGGTCTGTTTCTTGCCCATTCAGCCTTATAATTTATGTACCTGGTATGGCCTAGGCCAGGGGTGGGCAACCCCTGGCACGCGTGCCAAACATGGCACACCAGTAACTTTTGCTGGCACTCGAAACCCTCTCTTATAATCTTCATTTACAATTTTTTTCTTAATATCAACTTTTTAATTTTTCAGATAAATTCAGTGTAGGTGCATCTTAGACAAATAAATAATTTTACATAACAAGTTATCTTGAAGAGCATAGACATGGATTGATGAGAGAGGGGAAGAGCAATTTCTATGCCTCTGCCTTAACTCTCCCTGCCTTCCTAGATCCGACCAGTGTTTTGGTTTCATCCACTTACGCTTATGAATCTTTGTTCTCAGTGATAAATTTTGTTAAGTCTCGTAATAGGAGTAGCCTGACAGATGAAAGTAGTAGCTCGTGCATATCTCTGAAGGTCACGAAATATAAACCTGATGTAAAATCTCTGTCATCAGTGATGCAGCAGCAAAAGTCCCACTGATAATATCAAACGGAGTCATAAAGTTTTCTGTCGGACTATCAGTGTACATGTATACATTAAAAAATAAATGTATTTTTCATCATCATATACTGTGTTTTTGTCGCTCGAATGAATTTTATTATTTCTTCAAGGTTCTTCACATATGTACACCTTAAGAGATATCAAGTAGGTGTAACATATTCTCAAAAAATTAGGGTTGGTACGCAGAATAATTTTGAGTCAGAGATTTTGCTGGTTTTGGCACGCACTCACAAAAAGGTTGCCCACCCCTGGCCTAGGCTTTGGGACGGAAAGATGAGTACTGCCCTCAAGGGACTGCCATTCTCTCCAGGGAAACAGACGTGAACCATCATCCAAGTGGTCAATACGAGACTTGTGTGTGCTCAGGACTGAGACACGAGGGGAGGAGGTTCTGTGGCCTGGTGGCCAGCCTCAGTCCACCCAGTGCCATCCAGGGAGCTCTGGAGTCCATCAGTGCAATGGCCACACACCAGGGGATCCAGCTTGGTCCCTGACATAGGCTGTGCTGGTTCCAGGACAGGCAAGAGGGAGCTGACCACAGTCGCTCTGGATTTCTAGACCGAAACACCAGATTGTGGGAGAAAGTGATGAACTCACCACAGAGCCTTGGTCTGGGCAGCCCTTTCCAAACAGCTGTCCCCCCAGGCAAAATGTGCTGTTTCTTATCACGACATTTCAGAAGAGCTGAGCACGCTTGTCCCATGTGGACCTCAAGCCTCATGTGGTTTTGTGCACATAACAAAAGATGGCTCAAAATGCTGACTACATTTATCTGATCCTGAAACTACTCTTAAAAGACCAGAGAGGTGACTGTTTTTTCTTTTTCCTTTCCTTTTTTTTTTTTTTAAATTTTGTCGACTTTAGAGCATTACCCCATCTCTTTTAGTAAGAACCCGTTGTCCTCGTCCAGATCATGAGTCACCTACTGAAAAAAGAAACGAACATGCATTCAGATCTCATTTTAAGAGGACTTTCTGTTACTTAATCAGCTCCAAGGTTTATGTGAGGATTTGGCATATTTTCTGCTGTTAAACTGGACACATTTAAGCATCAATATTTCCCCCAAAATTTATATTAAAATAATGATTTTAGAACTCGACTGGATAAAACATTCTAGAACTCGAAGTTTGCTTATGGAGCACTATGCTAAAAACTGGGTCAAATGACTTAATCTGCTTTCTCCATTACTGAGCAGCCCCCTACCCCCCACCCCCCACCCCGGTTCCACCCACCATGTGACTCAGTTGATTTGGTGCACTGTCTGGTTCCGTGATATCTGTGAAATTACTACCTCAAAATAGATAGCCTGTTTCTTTTATGCTTTTCTTTTTTTTTTTCCAAAAGGTTGGCAAATTATTATCAATGTTCCCACACTTTGAAAAGTGACAGGTGGTGCTGACCCATGACCAAGAACTCCAATGTCATCTGAGCTTTGACCAAGTCTACATATTTAATTCTGAACTTGATGGCATATCATTTGCTATAAGAAGTCTAGAATTTTCAAATAATGGTGGAAATATTCCCAAGAATTTCTGACGTATAAAAATCAAGTAAATTTTAAAAATGACATGTTTGGAGTACATGCCGGGGAGGTAAGGGTGGAAAACATGTTTGGGCATCCCTCCGAAATCGGATTTCCTTTTCAGATTCAGTTCCCCTTTGTTACCATAAAAACATTCAAATCTGTAAATAATTTTTGTGAGTTTATTTGAGCCAAACTGTCCACATATGCCGGGAAGCAGAACCTCAATGAATTGAGATAATGCTCCGGAGAATGGCGGGTTACATCTATATTTATACATTGCAATCAAAGGAAGGGACATAGGTGGGTTACATGAAATCCATTGGTGATAGACTGGAGAGGCCCAGAGAAAGCAAAGTGGGGGGAGGGGGGCGGGAGGAGGGAGAACCCCTGGGATTGGATAAAAAGTGATAGACACATACTTAGGTGGGTGCAGGAACAATTAACATGATAATAATGAAGGAATTTGTGGTATTTGCCCTGGCGCCCAGCACATTAGGTTGTGCCTCAGGGGGTCCAGAAAAAGGGAAGTTACAAGTTACTTAGACATTTCAAGGTTATGTTATTATAGATGCAAAAAGACAGGCTCAGTTAAAGTAAAGGCTGACCTTGTCAGTGAAGATACCAGCCTAGGATGTACCTACCCACCATCACTGCTTTTAGTCAAAGTTTAATTTCAGACCATCCTTTGTGGTTACTTTAGGTCTCTGAGTTTGCAAGACAACCATGCAGGTCTTCCCTGAGCTTGTCAGGTCAGCATGTAGCCCCTTTTAGTCAATGGGTTGGAGCCCATTTCATCATGATGTCATTCTTATCAGGATAGTATTGCCACTGTTATCAGCAGTGGAACCTGTTATTCTAAAAGTAAACACTGGGCTCTTTCCCTGGGATTGAAGTTAGCACACCAGAATTCTGTAATAAAAGTAAAATCCTCTCCCAATGCTACAAGAAGGTGGCCCTCACTGCTTTCGTTGCCCTTTACTGGCCTAGAAAGTGAGTGGCCTAACTTGGGCTCAGGTGCCAAAAAATCTAAGTGGCCACCAAGACAGTTATACTATAATACAAATTCTTGTTCTATGCCATTTTACCTGTACTCATTTCTCTAGTATCACAGGCTGGGGCATTAAACAACAGAACTTTATTCTCTTCCAGTTCTAGAGGCAGAAGTCCAGAATCCCAGTGTTAGCAGGGCCCTGGGCTCTGGGTGAGAATCCTTCCTGCCTCCTTCAGCTTCTGTGGGAGCCAGCACTCCTTGGCTTATGGCTGCATCACTCCAACCTTCACTTCTGCATTCACACGGCCTTCTTCCTGTGTCTCCTCTGTGTCTTCATATAAGGGCACCAGTCATTAGATTAGAGACCACCCTACTCCAGTCTGACCTCATCGAAACTTGTCCATATCAGGGTGCCCTCCACATCCCTGTCCCGGTACCCAGGAGGGAGACACGCGTGAATTGAATTTCTGTTTGTGTTTTGCTTGTGGCCGGACCTGTTGGAGCTTCCATGCTTCTCCACCCCCGTTCTGGGTGTGAAGGACAGTGTTCTCAACAATGTTCTTTGGACACACTCACGGATGGTGGGTACCATGCCCACGGTGACCCAGGGTATTATTGACAAAATTCAGAATCTTAGTGAAGGGAATAAAAGCCAATGTCAGGTGAATAATCAGGTGCTTGCCACTTCGTATGAAAAACAATAAATACAGTGCATTACTCAGGGTTCTCCAGAGGAATAGAACCAGCAGGGTGTGTGTGTGTGGCACCTGGAACAATCATACCCACCTGGTGGGAATGTGAAATAGTTCAACCACTTTGGAAGAGAGCTGGGCATATCCTCATGTAGTTAAACATATGCTATCCTCCATGACCCAACAATGTCATTCTTGGAGTGACATTCCCCAAGAGACATAGCCAGCAGCTTTATCACCTAAACCAGAGAACAACACAATGGCCATTAACTGGTGCCCGATACAGCAATAGTGTCATGTCCGTACAATGGAACACTCCTCCTCAGTAATAAACAATTACAGGAGAGTGGATGACCTCAAACGCATCATGTTGAGTGAAAGAAGCCAGACACAAAGGCTACATCCTGTGTGACTATTTGTATGACATTCTAGTAAAGGCAAAACTATAGGGATATAAGTCAGGGGCGCTGAGAGTGGGGAGGTGACTGATCGCAAAGGGACACAAGGAACTTCTGGGGGTAATATCTTGACTGTGGTGTGATGACGTGACTGTCAACAATTCCAGAATGGCACACCCAAGAGGGGTGAGTTTTACCACAGGCACATTTATTTCACTTCAATAAATCCGTCTTAGAGAGAAAAACATCAAGAATGCCAAACAAGCTCTCCTTCCAAAGGTCTGAAAGCTCACCTTCACACGGTCCTGGTGTCTTCTGAAATCTTGCTGTGCTCCCTGCAACAGCCCAAAGGACAGAACTGTAGAACAATCCCTCCTGAATCTTTATTTTTGGGTTTTAGGTTTGGCGCATAACCCACACAATCTCTACAAGTTAGAGGCAATCAATCCCTGCTGGCTTCTTTCACCCAGGGACGGTCCCTCCAACTCTTTGCTGATGCTTTAGTACAGGCACTTAATTTCCCTACAAACAGGATGTTAGGAAACAATAATTTTGGCAAGCGTTGTGGTGGAGACTGGTTTTCTTTGCGACGTTTCTATTAGCAGAAATGTGAACGGTGAAATCAGTCTGTAGTTTTGGTGAATGTTTGTGAAGTGAGGAGTCCAACACTATGATGTTTATACACCTTGAAATAAAATGTTAGTTGGAAAACGGCATCGTTTGGGAGCCCAGGTTTAATACTGAGTCCTAAGAATCCGGGGAATTAGGGGATTGGTTGTGATCCTGTGGGGCAGGCGGGTTCTTCACCTCCTGTGTCTCCCCTTGTGGGCTTGCTCCTTTGCCCACACTCTTCCCAAATGCCCTGGCCCAGTCCCATGTGGGAGAAGTGCCCGTGCAGTGCCACAGTTGGCAGCAATGTGAGAAACCAGGATGCAGGCCCTGGTGTTCTGCCCAGAGCCTTGAGCCTGGCTGTTTAAGGACAGGACAGAATCTGTGGGGAAGACTAAGCCGTGGGGTACAAGCCAGGAGGTGTCCCCCACTGCTGCATGCTGTTTGAGTTGAGTTGAAATATTTTGACAAATTGCCCTGGTATTGGCTAATGGACTTCCTCCAGTCTCTGCACCCGCCTCCCTCTTCTTCAGTTACTGGGTCTATGGAGTGATCATGAACTCCGAACACATAGGTGACGTCATTTTACACTTTTGCAGGTTGAGATGTCCTCAATGGTATTCTCTGTCCTAAGCTTATGCTTCCAGATCCGATGAACGCCCTGAGTCTGAGGGTGTGCAGTGCATGACTACTGGGATTATTTTTGTCTTTTTAGTCATCGTTAAACATCTTTTACCGTTTTAACTGTGCAGGCTTTAAAAAAAACAACAACCCTTTTTCCATATAATAATCATCTGAGCTCAGAAAAGCCAGTGTTGTTACTCATTGTCACCAAAACCCAGATGGTATTTTCATTCTGAGCTCAAATTGGCTTCTCGCTTCTTTCTAGGCCTGGACGCGCCTTAAAATTTTCATTTATTGGGTCAAGCTGTTCTTTAATCAACCAGAAAGTGCAGGGAACACGTGATTCTTAGTCTCTTTCGAACTGGGATAGATAAAGATTTTTTTTAAAAGCACGTGTATGTTTATATATCTTTTAAGAAGAGAAAAGAAAGGTGTCCTCTTCTAAAACTCCCACGCTAGATAACGTTTCATAAATTACAGTTTGCAGACGGCTGAGGCCAATGGAAGAGGGGCTGTGTCTGACCAAATGGAGACAAGAGCCGGTGTCCTGGCCCTCCCTGTAGATGGGGTGGGGACAGGGCCCCAGTGGGGACAGGGCCACGTGGGACTCGTGGATTAGAAGGGCACAGTTGAATCGCACAGACTGGCTAGCAAATCAGTTCCTCTTGGTTCCCAAGAAAAAGTCATGGGCCTCTGGAGATGGAAAAGAAGCTGGAGGTCATCAAGTTCAGCGTGCCCCCTTTCCAGACGGGGAGCCCCAAGCACACAGCCCCGGGGCGAGTCAGAGTCAGAACTCAGACCTTGGACTCGGGGGCTCTTGGCTCTAAGGGTTGGGAAGCCTGGAGAGAGCCCTCTGCCTGTCTCCAGTCTCATGGGACTGGAATCAGTAAGGCAGGTTAAAGCCTTTGCATGGGAAGCTGAACTCAGATGTAGGAGCCGCAGTGCCGGGTCCCCAGGGATGGGGCAACCTTGTCCTGCGGTGGCATTTTCTTCCCAGCTCTGGATTCTTTGCAGACGTGGGTCCCTGCGCCACGGGCCGCAAGTCGCAGAGTGGAGAGCATTCTCCCTGCCCTACATGCGGCACCCATCCACTTCCTTCCCAGTATTCGCAACGCGTGGAACAGCAGCGATTCCAGGTTGCCAGCCTCTGGTTCCAGGCCTCCAGGACCTGCATAGCTGCGCAGTGTCCCTCTTCCTGCAAACTCGAGGTCCACCTACTGGGCTGGCTCTGCATGAGGAACGCACACAAGATGCAGTCGAACCGCACAGACCCGGGGCAGGGGCTGGTTTGAACGTCTTAAGAGGAAGCTGAAACTCAAGATGGGGAGGAAACCGATTTCAAGATACCTGTTTCAAAATGGGGGTTTCTACATCCAGCTAGGAAAATGGCAGATTCGCTAAAATAAGTTATTTTTCCAGAAACACAAAAAGCCTGGTAGTGGCACATAGTCACCTTTTGAAGCATTGAAGCTGTTTATTACAACTTCCAGGAGCCAGTCACTCGAGACGGATGTTAATGTACCTCTGAGCTGGTGAAATGGCAGTGAGTAGAGGGAATGTTTTGTGGAAATTGGAAGTAAAGTTCCATTAAATTATTAGCGCTGCCTTAAATAGAGAATGACAGTCGTCAGGCTCTGAGGGGTGTTATGGGCTGACTCTGTTCCCCTCAAAGTCATGTGTTGAGTCCTAATTCCCTGTACCCAGAATGTGACTATATTTGGAGACTGGGCCTTTAAGGAGGCGATAAGTTGAAACAGGTCATTAGGATGGACCCTGATCCAATCTGACTGGGTCCTTAGAGAAAAGATCAGGACACGGGGACACACAGGGGGACAACCGCCTGAAGAGGCAGCAGGAGGGATGGGGGCGTCTTCAAGCCAAGGAGACAGGCCTCAGGAGAAACCAGCCCCGCTGACACCTCGATCTGGGACTTCCAGCCTCTAGACCGTGAGGACATAAATCTCTGTGGCTTAGCCACCCAGTCTGTAATATTTTGTTATGGAAGCTTGAGCTGACTAATACCGGAGGGAAGTGTTTTATTCCCAGGGGGGGCAGGATATGGTGCAGTTTTAGGCACAATTCGTACCAATTGCCCAGTGAGAGAGCAGGAAAAGTAATACACCGATTTCAGTGGGGTTTAGTCCAAGTAAAGAAAGCACAGGTGAGAATTTTACTTTACTCTGCTGGGAAAGGTTTTGCTCCAAGGATTTTTTTTTTCCAAATCCTCATCTGAGGATATGTTTATTGATTTTAGAGAGGAAGGGGGAGAGAGAGAGGGAGAGAGAGATCGAGAGAGATCAATGTGAGTGAGAAACTTTGATCGTTTGTCTCCACTACACATCCCCACGGGGTATTGAACCCAAAACCTAGATATGCGTCCTGACCTGGAATCAAACCTGCAAGCCAGGGCCCAAGGATTTTTAATGACTGTGTTTGGGTGTGGGCATCAGAGCCAGCAACTTACATCATGACATTTTGATAGCCGTTATGAAACTGATCCTTGAGTTTACAGATGTTGGCACCGGTGAATGGCCAGATTTCGTGGCAGGATTCGGCGAGAGCACAGCCATCAAGATGTCGGTCCCACAGCCACAGCACTGCCCAGGCCCGCAATGGCTGCCATCCACCCCCGAGCCTCCTGCAGGCCCCTGAGCTGGTGGTTGGTGGTGACGTGGGCTGGATGAACTCACCCCAGGGTCCTCAGGGCCAGTGACATGAGTGCATGGTCAGGCCTCTCAGAGGAGTGGACCTGCTGAAAACGCTTACATTGGATTTGAGCTGACGCACAGGCCACCGGTGGCAGGAACTGGGTTCCCGGGTCCTTGGATAATACACTAAGCAGGGTGATGGTGGTCATAATTTCCCAGAGATGAACGCCTGGGGTGCTTCACAGGGACCTGGGGTGCTCCCTGCAGTCCTGCTGAGGAGACAGAGAAGGGGCAGCAATGGCACCACCCCAGAGCATGTTTCAGCGCAAAGGCACTTTCCCGCTGCAAGCAGACACAATTAATTCTCTGTGAGAACACTGAGCGCAGGAACAGCCGCAGCACGCTTCTCTCGAACCAAGAGGTGGGAACGGCCCTGCTGGCGCGGCTCAGTGGATGAGTGTCGACCTATGAACCAGGAGGTCACGGTTCGATTCCCAGTCAGGGCACATACCTGGGTTTCGGGCTTCATCCCCAGTGTGGGGCGTGCAGGAGGCAGCCAATCAATGATTCTCTCTCATCATTGATGTTTCTAGCTCTCTCTCCCCCTCTCCCTTCCTCTCTGAAATCAATTAATTTTTTTAAAAAGGTGGAAATAACCCACATGCCCATTGACGGACAAGTGGGAAAATGAAGCAGGTTCTCTCCGTACAGTGGAATATTATTCAGCCATAAAAAGGAACACAATGCCGATACTTGCAGCAACATGGGTGGACCTTGAAAACAGCCTGTTACGTGAAAGAAGCGAAATACAGAGGCCACATGTGTATGATTCCTTTTATATGAAATGTTCGGAAGAGGCAAATCCAAAGAGATTGAATGTAGGTCAGTGGTCACCCAGGGCTTGGGCGGGGGGAGGGGCTTGGGAGGATTGGGGAGGTGATCGCTAAAAGGTTTCTTTTAGGGTGGACGAAATTGTTCTAAATACGATTGTGGTAATGACTGCACAACGCTGTGAATATACTAAAAAGATGGAATCTTAACGCATCAAATGGGCAAATTATATGGGAGTCACCGTAAAGCTGTTACAACAAAAAGGAGCAAGAAACACAAGTGGGCCGACTTGGGTGGCCTGTCCGGGGTCAGCAAGGCTGACGTGGGAGCCCTCCTCCCTGGCTGCCAGCACAGCCCTCCTGCCCCCTGTGCTCCATCTTTGAGTGCGGTGGCCTCCCGGGAAATCCCTGTGCTGTCATTTCATCTGGAGAGAGCCGGCCTTGATGCAACAGCTCTTCCTGGTGGAAATGGTGCAGAGAGGCCCCGAGGCCCTGGGCGCAGATCAAAGGTCTGTGAGCAGACGAGGCTCTTGGGGATTGTGCAACTGAATACACGAGTGACAGGAATACAAACACGCAACATTTCAGCATCAAGGTTCGACATTCCACCAAGTCTCATCTTTTTTAAAAAGTTTCTTTTTTATTGATCTGAGACAGAGGAAAGGAGGGAGAGGGCAGGATTGGGAGAAAGAGAGAGAGAGAGAGAGAGAGAGAGAGAGAGAGAGAGAGATGTTGTTGACCACCTGCTTGGTACCAGAGGGAGGGAGAGAGAGACATCGATTTGTTGTTCCACTTATTTCTGCATTCTTTTTATTTATTTATTTATTTATTTTTATTTCTGCATTCTTGGTTGCTTCCTGTATGTGCCCTGATTGGGGATCGAACCTGCAACCTTGGTGTATTCGGACGACTCTCTAACCAACTCGGCCAGGATCACAAGTTTAATCTTGAACTGACGGTCAGTCTGTCAACCCCAGTCATTGGCATGAAGCTCATTCTTTCCATGTGGAGTCACGCCTTCTGGATGGTAGAGAATGGAAACAGACGCGGCAGCTCTCAGTGCTGGTAGGATTCTAAGGCCCCACTCCAAGGCGATAAGGGTGTGTGAGTTACGCCCATTTAGTTGGAAAATCAATAAGGGAACATTGTCACAGGGTCCAATCTATTCCTTGTGGTCTTCGGGTAATAACAGGGCATCTGGAACCAGTTCTTCTGATGTTAAAAAACTTGTTCCTAAATTAATTTGCCCTAAATAATCAATGCAGGCTGCCTGTTGCCATCCAATCTGCATGGGGTGGGGGTGGGGGGGCCCAATCCGATTGGCAAGGATGGATCTGGGGTGGGGTGACCTTCCTAATGCATTGAGGCCCCATCAGGAGAGCTGTGGCTGTACCAGAAGTCAGCCGTGATCTTCCTGCCGTGAACTGACTCTTCCCCTCACCACAGTTGGCTGGGCGAGATCTGAAAGGGCGAGACGCGGAAGCTGTGGAGGCAGAAAGCAGGTGGCTGCAGGCGTCCATGCATGCTCCCACCTTCAGACTCTCAAGACCCGTGGATCCCAGTGTCCTTGCTTTTACCGCCTCCCCACCCCCACCCCTGTGCCCACCTTGGGAAATCCCCCTTTCCCGCGGTCTGTGTCACGGCAGCAAAGTCCAGTGTTCCCTGGAGTCGGCCAACCAGTGCTGGGTCAGCCTCGCAGAGGGGAGGGCTGAGAATTCAAAGTCAGCTTTGTTAGCTTTGAAAATGGAAGTTTTCAAGTGCAGCCAACTCCTCTTCGATATTGGAATCCGGCCGAGAGTAGAGATTTGTGTTTGAATGCAGGCATTCCCCCGGTAGCCTAGGCTACGGTGGCCCCAATTTGTCCTCCAGAACAACCCCGAAGGTGTTTGCCCAGCTTGTGACATGGAGGCGCAGGGCAGTGTGACCTGGTTTGGAAGCTGATGGGGGAGAGTGATGAGTGGATGAATAGCACCACGGATTTCCGTAAGGCTCAGACGTGGCCCTTTCCACAGGAAAGTAGGAAAAAAAACAGATAAGTGAGCCAAAAAATAGCAAGTGAAATGGGAGGTGTTTGCTTCCTGTGATTACGTCTAGGTGATAAAGCCCATTCCTGCCCCAGCTTCCCTAAGGATTCCCAGGTGGCTCCATTATCAAGGTCCCTGGACTTGCCAGGTGACTTGTAGGTGTGGGGACCCTTTTATTCCGACACCACAGCAGTCCCCACGCCCACCTTGCCTAATCCGCACGAGGCCAGCTGCCCAGCACGTCTGGGAGCTTATCTTGGGGGTTTCCTGCTCATCCCCTGGAACTGAGGCTGACCTCCGCTCAGCGTCTGCCCGTCTCCCCGCCGGGGACAGGACGGGTGGCTCCGGAAGACACATCTGCTTCCTTGACTCAGCATCACTTCAGGACAAAGATCAGCATGGATGACTTGTCTTCTCTGTGTCCCACGTGGCAAAGGGAAACACCAGGCCACTCAGCAGATTTCGGTGCGAGATGGGAGAGCGCAGCCTTTACAACTTGTTTTTGAAACAATAAGGCAGAAACTGGCAACTGGCTTTTCCATGTTTATCGGAAGCTCGGAATCTTTAATGGCAGCATTTATTCAAAATGTGTGTCAGGGAAAGAACGTATTTGGCTTACCAGCGGCTGCGCTGGAGGAGGGAGGAGAATTCTGGGAAACCAAACCTGGGTTTCAGCATCTCTAGTCCAAACAGTCGGGAGCCACTGGTTTCCACGTCTGCGGGGAGCTGGGTGACCTCATCGTGCTCAGTCCAGTGTGACTGCCCTGTGGGGTGGGCTGTACGTGGTGGTGGTGGTGGTGGGGGCGAGAGGGGGGGCATTCTCACCACTTCTTATCCATCCGAAAGGTACCCCTTGCATATCGTAGAATTTAGAAGGTAAGTAAAGCAATACCAAGATACGCTACTAGGCCTTAGGAGCTTGACTGTGGCCGAGTGAAATTTATTTTAAGATGCTGAGGTCATCGCCACCGTATTTCATTTGTCTGAGCAACGCGCCCGTCCTGAAGCCGGAGACGCCCCACTCCAGCTTTAGGTCATTACCACACGGCTCAGACACAAGCCAGGTGTGAGGTCACCGGCGGGCGGCTGCCAAGGGCAGATTTGTATCAGATCTGCCACCCCGGCTACAGGACTGCATTTTTTGATCCCGAGCCATGCAGGGTGCTGGGCTGTGAGGAGCAGAGGTCCAAGGGGAGCAGAGAGCTCACGGCGCCGCCTCGCCCCTGCTGCCATGTGAGGACACAGTGAGAAGACGGCTGTCCAGGAACCGAAGCAAGTCATCACCAGACATTGAATCTGCCAGAGCCTTGGACTTTCCAGCCATGGGACTGTGGAAATAAGTTT
>NW_005873957.1:13664-19235 GCF_000147115.1 Myotis lucifugus | reverse complement strand
TCCCTGGGTGCAGGGGCAGCTGAGGGGCAGCTAAGAGGCAGCTTTTGCAGTAAGTGCGTTACTGAGTCCACAGTCAAACCAAAGCCCTGCCCCAGGTATTGTGGCCTCTCTGCTTTGGTCCCACAATCAGAGATCGAGCTCCTGGGTTCTGTCTCATCCTCTGGACCTAACGCAGGCCTGGCTCCAAGTGAGGACTCAGCGAGGGCTTGCTCGGTGGTGATCAGAGAGAAGCAGTGACTCTCCTGCGGACCCACAGCAATGGGATGGACAGAACCTGTGTCCGAGCCTCGGATCCTGAGCCGGATCCCTGCTCAGAGAACCTCCGAGGGGCTGTCAGGAGCCCTCGGGGAGACCCCTGGATGGAATGAATGTGCGGTTGTTTTGAACAATGTTCGCACTAGGCAGGGCCCCTCCAGTGGCTCCGGCACAGGGGCCGCTGTGTGGGGTCTCCCCTGAGGGGTTGGCATCGGGCAGGTCCCTGGAGCTGAGGACCTAGCACCACGTTGGTTCTGAGGTGGACCCACCATGGCGTCTCTCAGAGGCCCCCGTTCTCACAGCCCCCCTTCTCTCCAGGGGGTTGAAGAGGCCTCCACCCACCCCCAGGCCTCTGAGGAACCTGGTCTCTCCTCCTGGGCCGCTGCCTGCGCACAGCCCCAGGGAGCAGGGCAGAGACTGGCCCCAGGTCAGGCACTGGCTCCTCCAGGGGCTCAGAGCCTCAGCCGCCTGCAAGTTCTATTTGGATTGAAAATACATTAGCAACTGCTCAGCATTATTGGCGGTGCTGGCATTTGAATCAGCGCTGTTACTGAGCCACTCACCCATTGCAGTGCCCGGCCCTAGGCAGGCATGAGCTCCGACCCCCTGCGGGGAGCTCAGCACAAACAATTCTCCTAGAGCCCAGCCCCCGCTATGCTGCCTCCCACATCCCCATATCCGCCTCCGCTCCGCCATCTGGACCATCAAGGCCTTGGGTGGATGGCCACCGCGGCCCTTTTCAGTGTGGACAGTGGGGGCCCTTATTTCTTTACTGAGCAGCAGCCTCATAGCCCGGGCTCTAAGCACTGCACCCCCAGCCTCATGAGCCTGTGGGATGCACTCAGGAGACCCTGCAGCCCCTTCTGACCTCCTGAGCGCAGGCAGGAGAAGCGACCCCACACACTGAGTGAGGACCCGCTGTGCCCGGGCCTGGCTCACGGGGAGTAGACAGGCCCTGCTCCCTCTGAGGTCGCGCGTCAGCAGGAGGGAGGCCAGACCTGAGGACAGACGCTGGACTCGCCAGGCCGCCCCTGGGAGCAGGACGCTTACCTGGGAGACCCAAGAATAGACCCTGCTGGGTGCACACGTGAGCGCTGAGCGGGCGGCAGTTAATGCGCTTCAGCCTGTCAGCACGGGAATAATTAGATCCTAAAAAAGCCTCATTATTTCTCCCAGGGCCGTGGCGCCCTTTGGAAAAGGGGGTATTTCCTGCCAGATCATTTCCTGGAGCTGCGTTTGTCACAGGCTATTGTGTAAATCCATGTTTGGCCCATTTCAAAAGATGTGATTTATCCACTTGACTGGGCTGAACACTCCTTCTCCAGACTCTTAAAAATGTGGCTGCTGTCAAGGCCCAGAGCAGAGCCATAAACTACAGGGCGAGGCCTGGCCACTGCCTGTGGGCTCCGAGCCCATCTCTGCAGAGGAGGAGGGTGGGGGAGAGGATGAGGCGGGTCACGCTGCTCAGGAGCTGCAAGCACTGGGGACACTGGTCAGTCCTCAAGGACAGAACCTGGGATTCAGATAAGGGCAAGCTTCAGGTTCACTCATTGCCCCAGGCTTCTGAGGCCCTACTATGTGCAGGCCTGTGAGGGGCCTGGGGATGCAGCTGTGAATAGATGAGATCCCAGCCACAGGAGTCAATCTCTGGACTGGGGAGGCAGGAAGGGACAGGTAAGCAACGCAGCAAGAAGACCCCCAGGTGGGAGAGGTGCTGGGAAGAAGTAACAGACCAAACAGCGCGATGGTACGGAGCCTGGCTCTGGGCAGGGCCAGGCAGTGACAGCCTCAGACTGCGGGACAAGAGAGGTCTTTCTGGGGAGGGGACCTTTGAGATGAGGCGTGAAGAGTGAAGAGAATCAGGCATTTGAATATCAGGGGGGTGACCTGCCAAGGCCCCGAGGGAAGAAGGAGCTTGTTGGGGGCCTCTGAGGCTGAGCAGTTAGCTCCACCTGGTGGGACCCAGAAGACTTCTGCCGGGAGGTGGTACCTGCGCTTCCCACTGGTGAGTGCTGAGACCTTCCCCAGGTGGAGGGAGCGAAGGCTTTCCAGGTGAGAGATGCAGTCAGAGAGGCATGGTCCTGGGCAGGAACACAGCAGGTCAGAACAGCCAGCTTCGGGCCAGAGCGGTTTCCACACGGCCGGGGGTGTCCTCTGTCGAGTGTGTGAGGACCTGAAGCAGAGCTAGGGGACCAGACTCTCTTCGGAGGCAAAGGAGATCCACTGTTTAAGCAGCAAGCAAGCCCCAGATTTCAAAGTATCAAGTCTTATACTTTCCAGGGCTCTCCCAGCTCTGAAATGCTTCCAGCCAGCAAGGCCAGCGTGGGTTTTCATTGAATACAATTTAATAGACTTGCTCCATTGGGCTGCGTGTGTTTTCGGTTTCCTGTCCTAACCCCAACCTTCCAGAAGAGGGAGGTATGTCCGTGCCCAGAATGCTCTGCACAGATGCAAAGGCCCGACGGGGCCCCGAATCCCCAAGGCTTCCTCAGGTGGGGACCTCAACAGACGGGCACCGCCAAAACTGGGGATTTCCACTCTCTTCCAAACAGCCTCTGGACACACACACACACACACACACACCCCAGTACCAGCAGCACCCGGACCTCCCGCTGCTCCTGCCCCAGTCCTCGCCCAGCACCCTTGGGAGCATCCCGGAAGGCCAGCTCCAAATAGCCAGCCCAAACCAGGTCAACCTTCCTCCCTTCTATTTCAGTTCAGCCCAGCCAGGCTTCCCCTTGGGAGTAGCAAACTCTGATTGCTCTCCGAGCTCCCTGAATTGGTAGGACCCTGCGTGCGACTCTCCCAGCAGGCGACAGAGGGAGAAGTTTTCTGGAATTTCAGGCTTTTTGATGGAGAAAGTCTGCCTCATAAATAATGGAGAGGCGTTCAGCTTCCCGAGAACTGTGTCAAGCAGCCGTGTCCCAGTTCTCCCAGCGAAGTGGAGCTTCAGAGCGCTCCAGCGGAGGTGAGGAAAAGATTCACTAAAACACGGGTCAGGAAATGCAGAAGGGCTGAGAGGAAAGAGGCTGGAATTGGCCAGGGGAGGGGGGTGGTGCATGGAAGGGGCCTGTGTCAGGGAAGGATGCAATCGGTGCCATCTTTAAAGCCACACTCAGTGCCAAGCGCCTTGTGATCAGGATCTCATTTCACCCGAAAGGACCCCACGTGGTGGAACTTCTCACTGAAGCCCCATTTGATGGATGAGAAAACTGAGGAATACATCAGCCAAGCTTTTACCTGAAGCTTCCTTTGGTGGGAGCCTGGACCCTGGCCTGTCAATTCCAACCTGCACACTCTTCACCTGGCGGGAGTCAGGGACCAGCAGAATCCTGGAGTGTTAGGTCTGGGGGAACTTTAAAGCTGCACTAGTTCTAGGATCGGGGTCCTGAAGACCTGAGCTTGAATCCCAGCTCATTCACTGCTCTTGAAAAATGGGGATAAGAATCCCAAGGTCACGGTCCTATTGTGGGATTAAAAGGGCAGACGTTTGTGGTATGTGGAGCATGGGTCCTGCACAAAATAGATACTCAGTGAAGTCTGAGTGTTACTGTAGATACTGCTAGCTGCTCGAACAAGCCAACCCTGAAATGTCTAATGGCCCCAATGCAACCCAAGTTCTATGTCAACTGCAAAGCAGCTGTCCTGGACTAATGGAGCCACAAGGTGGCAGGAGGCTCGGTCTGGAATGGCTCTTTTGGGGAGGCACCCAGCGAGCAACACCTGGTTTCTGTGTTGCTGGCTCTCTCTCTCTCTCTCTCTCTCTCTCTCTCGCCTTCTTGGTTTTCATGCCTTGATGAGGCACGCTGCTATGTGGGAGAGGCCCCCAGGGCAAGGAGCACAGGGCAGGGGGCCCTTTGCCAGCATCAGGCTGGCAAAAAAGACAAGGAGCTCCTGAAAAGTTCTCAAAGGCCTGAAATGGATGTGATGCAGGTCACATTCTATTGGCTGGAATGCAGTCATGTGGTCCCATGTGCCTGCAGAGGAGGCTGGGAGATGTAGCCTTGCTGTGTGCCCAGGATGAAAAAACATATTTGGCAAAGAGCTGAACAGTCTCTGGCACACCTGGCCAGGTGAAATGATGTCCCAGGAGACCCAGCGGGTGATGAGCAGAGCCCTTCTGAGAGCCCCGGCTTCAGAATGCAGCAGGGCCCCAGGCTCTTTGCTCTCCATGTTAGACCAGAGTCCCAGGATCGGCCAGTGGACCCGAGACAAAGGCCCATCTCAGCAGGGGGAAGGGAGGCTGCAGGTGGTCAACATGCTCTCTTGTGGCCTGCAGGAAACATGGTGGGGGTGGAGGCGGGGCCAGAGAGCCACAGCTCCAGGGCTCTTGGCTATGAAGCTGGTCCTGATGCAGAGTTGGCCTCAGGGCCCTCTTGGAATCGGCTTCCTTATCTGTCAAATAAGGCTGCAGTAAGAGGATCCATCATGCGGGGTCGTTAGAGGGGGAAGTGAGACCTTTGATGCTTTCATAACGTACCTTCTCCATTTCTCTCAGGGTCCTGTCTCTCTGCTGGGATACAGTCAAGCCACAGTACTTTGGATGATGTTGGTTCTAGAGGTACCTCCTTCCCAGGGGTGTTCAAGTACAACAGGAAGTCTGTGAGGTGGAAGATGATCACACAGGTCACTGATCTCAAATCCCTCCCATCAGACAGAATAGGACAGTGACACTTGGAGACAGGACACCTCATAAATACATAGACCCCAACTGCAGAAATTCCATCACTAGGAATTTAACCATTAGAAACAATCAGAGGTATACACGGAGAGCTTTTCATATAGGATGTTTCTTATAAGAACTAAAAATTGGATACAATTACAGATGTTACCACAAGAGTTTGGTAAAGTTATTTATGGTATATCCATTCATTGGAAAACTCAGCCACAATTCCACAATTCAAAATAATTGTGTAGAAAATGTAAATTGGCATAGGAAGATTTTTCTGACACAGTAAGTGTAAATAAAAAGTTTAGATCAGAATGGACAACATGCTTTCCTTTTTTGGGGAAAAATATAAATACATATATGTACATAACTAATATTTGACAGAGGTTATTTTTGGTGGTTGTATTAAGAGTGGTTTCTCTCTCTCTTTTTTTCTATCTGCATTATCTGTATTTATAAAAGCCTAAGCGCCCGAATGCCCGAATGCCCGGTTGACCGGTCGCTATCATGCACACTGACCACCGGGGGGCAGATGCTCAATGCAGGAGCTGCCCCCTAGTGGTCAGTGTGCTCCCACAGCCAACCTTCCACAGTCCTTCCCCCCCCCCCCCCGGCCCGATTGGCCCCTATCACCAGCCAGGCCGAGG
>NW_005873957.1:0-13145 GCF_000147115.1 Myotis lucifugus | reverse complement strand
GATTTGAGTACATGAATTTCAGTCCCACTGCATCAGTCAGCTATTGCTGTAAAACAAACAACCCCAACCTCTGGGTGACATACAACAATAAGCATGTATTTCTCACACATTTTCAGGTTGGCTGGGCAGTTCTAAGCTGCAGATTTGAATGCAAGTCTGTGCCATGTGCCATGTGCCATATACCATGTGCCAGAGGCACCTCTGCCCACATTCCATTGGACAAAAGAAATCATGGGCCAAGCAAGCCCAATGTCACGAGGCCCCGAGGTTCACTCTAGCTTCTGAAGGAGGAACTGGACAGTCACCTGGGCGAAGTGCAGGGAGAGTTCAGGGAAGAGTGAAGAATTGGTGAATAACTTAATCTCCCTCCTAATGTCCACAAAAGATTGCTGCGGTCAGGTCGTAGTGTGAGATGGCTGGACACACTGTGCACACTTTAAAAATAACATTGTTCCTCTACTGATGTTAAGTAATACTTTTAAAATTATAGTTACTAATATAAAGGGGAAATTAAAATAACCATAATCCCATTCTCCACAGATGGTGTTAAGATTTTGCCGCACAGCCTGGCAGGATACACACTCATTTGCACACACAAACAAACATGGGCATGTATTTGTATAACAAAAGTGGCGTCACGCTTTATTTGTTTTGTATCCTGCCTTTTTCACCTAACCGCATTTTGTGAGCTTTTACTTGCATTATCAAACATTCTTTAAAAACAAGCTTTTCACAAGTGTACAATAATTTATTCTAAAGATGTAGCCTAACTTATGTAAACAATCCCTTTGGTTAGGTATTTAGGCTCTCTTTTTATTCTATTACAAACAAAATTGTCTTGAGCATCATGGAACACAACAATAGCCAACATAGAGTGATCTTTTCCATATACCTGGCTCTGTGCTAAGCATGTTCATGCATGACCTTATGTGAGCCTCAGGATTCCCTCTCCGGTAGGTACAATTGCTATCCCCATTTACAGATGAGGCAGCCAGGGCTCAGAGACAATAGGAACTTGCTCAAGGTTACACAGCAGCTATTTATTGGCAGAGATGGAACAATAACTCAGATCTCACTGGTTATAAAGCCCATCGTGTTAACCCCTCAGCTAACCTCCCTTTCTTTGCACCTCCCTGATGATGCCTTTGGGATTCATTTCTGGAGTGAAATTAATAGGTTTTCCCACTTTAAGACTCTAGAGGCATATTGTCAACACACTTTATAAAAAGGATATATCAATCTATACTAAAAAGAGGGTAATATGCTAATTAGACCAGACATCTTCCTGATGTCCTTACAAACAAAGCCAGGGTGGTGGGGGGGGAGGGGCACGGAGGCCAAGGCAGAGGCAGTTAGGGGCTATCAGGCCTGCAGGGGAGAGCAGTTAGGGATGATCAGGCCGGCAGGCAGAGTGGTTAGGGGTGATCAGGCCAGCAGGCAGGTGAGCGATTAGAAGCCAGCAGTCCTGGATTGCGAGAGGTATGTCTGACTGCTAGTTTAGGCCCCATCCCTCAGGGGTCCCGGATTGGAGAGGGTGCAGGCCGGGCTGAGGGACCACCCCCCTGACCCCATGTACAAATCTCATGCACCAGGCTTCTAGTTTAAACTATAAACAGAGTCTCTGCTGTGTTAACTGTGTGCTGGACACTATTGTTGGTGCTGAAGGTAGTGATATACTAGACAAGCATGGCCCCTACCGTCCCAGGGCTCATGGGGCCTCTAACCCCAGGATACGGGAAGGAGATAGATGCTGAAGAAAGAACATTATACTTTCTGATCAATAAACAAAGCCAAGGGGTACAGCAAGGACTGGCATAGGAAAGATGGGAAGGGGTCTCTCATTAAATAGAATTATCCTGGAGGCCTTCACAAAGGAGGCAGCCTTGAGCTGGAGCCTCAATGCCCAGAAAGGAAAATTCAGGGAAGAGGGTCCAGACAGGAGATACATCAAATGCAAAGTCACCAAGGTGGGACCAAGCTCAGTAGTTTGAGAAGCAGAGAGAAGGCCCATCTGTCTGCAGTGTAGCAAGTGAGGGTAAGAGAGCTGGAGAGGGGGACAGGACGAGTCAGGGTGGTCAGGGGGCCTTGCAAATCATGGGGGAGGAGATTACGTTTATTCCAAGTTCAGTAGCAAGTTCTCAGAAGGCAACAGATCCAGGGCTTGGTCTGAAAATCATACCATTTGGGGCATCTCTTAAAGAAAGCACACGAATTAGGGAATAAAATTTAGCTGTGCATTTAATATGTTTTTAGAATGAGAAAAGAAACCACAATAAATGGCAGATCTCAAAAAGTGGCCAATCATCAAAACCATCGCAGAAGGAGGGCACCCCCACTGTTTCTGACTGAGTGCCCTGACACACTTCCATCGCTCCCTTTCTCCCCCGAGCTGTGTGGGCTGCATTCTCTTTACTCACTTCCTCCTAAAACACTGATTTTGGAATAGCATTTTCGGCGCAAGAACAGAAAGTTAAATCAGGCTTCCCTCCAGCAGAGTCTGATCGCATGGCGTCCTGCATTGATAGAGTCGAAGTGTTTTTCTCACCTGCACAATCCGTCGTGGATCACGCCACGCGGATGCTCAGAGTTGCTGTCAAGTGTGGGGAAGCTCCTGTCCAGGCTCTTAACATCTGAGCAGGAAGATGTCACAAGTGCTCCTGGCAGTGACTCATCCTAATTCATCTTCGCATTGACAATGCTCATTAACCACATGCTGGAGGCCCAACCAGGGCCTTGGAGGAGGCTCTGGAGAGAGAGGCTCCTTGAAGCTTAAGCTGCTTTAGCTTCTGGTGCAGCCTCCTCTGGCTGGAGGCTCCTCACAGTGGAGCGAGGTGCTCCCCCCCACCGCTCCACCAGGGCTGCTGGGCAGAGAGTTGTAGATTGTGGGGGCAGGGAGGAAGTGTGGAAGCAGGGAGTCCATTGCAGGGGTGGTCAGTGCAGGCTCCAGGCAAGCAGGGGTGCAGGTGCGCAGATCCTGGGGTGGTTTGCGATGCGCTGACCTGCGGAAGGAGAGGGGAAGTCTTGAGGATGATCTCAAGCAGCTCTGTTGCTTGATTTCTCTTTTTCTCCCAGGCTCTCTGGGGACTGAGGCCTAGACAGGCTCCCCTGCCCCCGCCGATAGGGCCCCTCACCCAGAAAAGGAGCCTCACCCACCGCCACAGTGCGTACAAGTGGAGCAGCCAACAGGGAGGTCATTCTGTCTGAAGATATGGCAGCAGGTGCTGAGCAGATGAGTGTGGATTGGTCTCCTAAGGGGCTCCTATGGGAGGTTCAACACAGGAGAGACCTCCTTCTGCCCGTGGGGGGAGAGACGATGCAGCCGGGGCCCAGGGACCAAGGCCCTGGTTGGCCATCCCCAGCAGGGCGTCACTGCTCTGCCAGCCGCAGACAACATACGGAGGCAGAAGATTCAGAAGTGGATTCGATGGCAGTGGACAAACTCCCCCTCTCACTCGCCAGTCATGGAAATAAAGGCACGTATTTTCACCAGGCCAACCACTGGCTCATTGAAGGAGGAAATAACTCTGTAAGGTTGACAAGCAGAAGGCGGTGTCTCTGCATTTGGGCTGAAGTTGGGGGTCATTGATGCCCATGAGTGGCCTCTGTCAGCTTTGTAGCCAGTGCCCTTCCCACCTTGGGCTCCTCAGCCAGGACCACCTGGTACCAGAACCCATCCCTCTGCACACACCATGCAAGTTGAACCAGGCCTGGTGGATGGGGATGAGGCTGGCACCAGATATGCCAACATGAGGGGCTCTGGGCTTGGGATGGGAGTGGAGGAGATAGTCCTGAGCCACACGGGTAATGCTTGTTTTAGTCTTATTTAGGATGGAAACACTGAAAACAGCAATACTAATACTAATACTAATACTAATAATAAATGGAAGAAAAATTCCATCTTCCATGATACAAGTAGAACCAAGGGTTGGGTGGTTAGGGATGAGGGGCAGGGCCAGTTCTGCTGTGTTACATGGGGAGGATAGACTATGCCTCATTGAAGTGACGGTCATGGGTTAAAGTGTGTCTCTCCCCCTGGCTCTACCCCCAAATGTATATGTTGAACCCTAACCCCTGGTGCTTCAGAATTTGACTTATTTGGAGATAGGGTCTTTACAGAGGTAATCAAGTTAAAATGAGGTCATTAGAATGAACCCTAATCCAATATGACTGGTGTGCTTATATAAAGGGGAGATTTGAGACAGACACATACTCACAGGGAGAACAGCACGTGAAGAGGAAGGAAGAGATCAGTGTGATGCATACAAGCCAAAGAACAGCAGAAATTGCGTCCATCAAACCACAGGGTGGGGTCCAGGATGTGCTAAGAATTCAGGACCACAGGACAGTGGGAAAGGCCAGCAGTGAGGGGGGGTCAACTCCCAGAGAAAAACGGGGAGAAATAAGTATATGAAGAAAGAGCATTTTGAAGACCATCTTGTGCTGAGCTGAAGAGAGATACAGACTGTCCGCCTCTGCTTTAAGTTGTCCTGGAGGGGTTGGCCACTCCTGCTCAGACCATCTATTATAGCCGCAAGCACAGAATATATACTGTAAGAATTATGGCACTGGAGCTGTGAGTGGACTCAGAAACATATTCGATAGTTCTTCGAGTCCAGCACTGGGTCCCTTGGTGTTCGTCCAAGAGGGCTGAGGGGGAGGCATCAAATTCTGGGAGGCTGTCAGCCAAGGCGAGGATTTGGCTGTGAGAAGCCATCATTAAGAAGGCAGGAGCAGAAGCCAATTGGCAAAAGGTTAAGGAACAGGTGGGGCGTGAACAAATTTGGCTTCTCAGGGAGCCCAGGCCCCCGCACTCCTGCTTCGGCCCTCTACCCTCACCCCACCCCTTGCATGTCTCAGACCCCCTGCTCCAGTGGGACTGACCTGCCCGCTGCCCACTGCCCTCATTACACCGCTGTGCTTGGTTTTTCTTCTGGAACACTCCTCTCACCACTAAACCCTGTGTTGAAACCCAGAATCTTAGTATTTGAAAAAGACCCTAGAAATCACTCAGTCATCATCTCCTTCATGCCACATGTAAAGAAAGAGACCCAGAGAAGAACTTGACATGGACAAGTTCCCACAATAAGACAATGACAGTGTGTCAGTCATCTTTTGTCATAATAAGGCCGCATAACCAGACAACCCGAACTTGGTGGCTTAAGACAACGACCACTTATTCGTGTCTGTGGGCCGGCAGCTGTGGTTCTGCTGATCTTGGTTGGGCCGGGCTATAGGCGTGGCTCCAGATCATGGGTTTGAGTCAGGTCGGCTCATGTGTCTCTCACTCCTCTGAGACCAGCGTCAGTCAGGGCACCTTCTCAGCTCCACTAAAACCTTTACCTTCATCACATCTGCTAACATCCTATTGGCTGAAGCGAACGCCATGGCCAAGCCCAAGGTCCAGGGGCTGCAACACAATGTTACACACAACGTTCATACACAGAGAACTCTTTCCAAACCGCCGGATGAATGTAATACTAACGAGGCAACCCACAAAAGAAGATTCAAACAGCCAATACACAGATGAGATGTTTCATTTCTCTAATAGCCAAAGACATGCATATGCAAAGAGAGCTTTGTTTTCTGCATGCGGATAGATAACGATTAAGGAAATTGACAAACCCACTTAGCTTATTGGAAAATGGGCACCCTCCTGCCCTCAAGCCCGCAGTGCTAAATGGATTCAGCCTTTTCAGGGAGGCAGTTTGGCGATAAGTGTCAAAATGTAAAACGAAGGTGCCTTTTATCCTGATAATCTCATTTCCAAGGAGTGTATTGATGGAGGTGGTCACATAAATTAACAAAACGAGGTGAGCCGCAGTGGTTCATCGGAGCATGGTTTATTTTACATGATCAAGTAGACGTAAAGAGGAAACTGATTTGATAAACTAGCACCATTTTACAGAATGGAACGTAAAGTATTGTCATTCTGCAACTGTTAAAGTGGAAAGACATCCACAGCATCTTGTTGAGAGAAAACAAAAAGTGAGCACCAACTCAGAAGCCCACTTACTGGGATCGGCGTGGCTCAGTTGGGTGGACACCATCCCATGCAAAAGGTCACCCATTCAATTCCAAGTCAGGCACATGCCCAGGTTGCAGTGATCCTTGGCAGGGGGTGTGCAGGAGGCAGCCGATCAATGTTTCTTTCTCACATCGATGTTTCTCTCTCTCTCTCCCTCTCCCTTCCTCGCTCTCTAAAATATTTTTTTAATGGATATTGGCCAGAATGTTAGCAATGGTGCTACTTCACTGCTATGATTTGGGGAAATTTCTACTTTTTTGTACTTTTCCCTAATGTTGGAAATGTTTGTAATAAAACATGTACTGTTTTATGAAAGCAAATACAACTTTAAAAGAAACGAAACATCTTTAAGCATTGTTGCTTGAAAGAGACTAGAAAAACAATTATGGTAATAAGTCACACTAGATTTTGAACAGAAAAAAAATCTTTACAATTAATTTTCTTTTAAAGTTGATTATCTGTTAAATGAAACAGAATAATTTGAAAAGCTAACAATTACCTCTACTTTGGGATACAATAGGCATTTTGATTTTAACATCTATTTTGAAAGTGCTTTATTTCATGCTCTTTACTTTGGAATGGGGGGGGGGCGGGGGGGGGCGCTGTCTGCCAATTACTTTTCAGTCTGACCCGCTTCTGCCAGGAGACCATACGCCAAGCAGTCACTGATGTTCAAGTGCACATACATTTAGAAACACAATTCCAGGATGAGCTAACATTTACCCAATATTTACGATGTTCTGAGGGTGTCACATTCTTTACTGCAGGCGGTCTCCGTGCCTGCTCTGTGGTGGAGGTATAATTATTGATGAGGAAGCTGAGCACTGAGCCATTTGCTAGGATCCTGGAGTTCAGTGGCTGAGCTCTGGCAGGATCCACACCTCACCCCAAAGTTCCACTAAACGATAGAATTGTTCAGAAATAAATCTAGTAAACTGTGTGCAAGACCTTTAAGGAGAAAATTATAGAACTTTAATGAAGGACATAAAAGAAAAACTGCATAGAGAGAGCGATAGAACATGCTCATGGATGGGAAGGACCGGTAGTCGAAAGATGTCAATTGCTCCCCAAGCTGCCTACGGATGCAATACAATCGCAGTGTGTAAATCCCAACAGGGCTCCAAGAGAAACATGACAGGCGGATTCAAAAGTTCACGGGGGAAATCATTTTGAAGAAGCAGGACAACTTACCCTCCCCAACACCCAGATTTATGATAAAGTGCTCATGTTTCAGACCGTGTGGTGTTAGCATCGTGCAAAGCAGAGAGGCCAACACAGGGACCCCAAACAGACTGGGATGTGCATGGGAAGGCCCTGTATAGCAGCGAAGGTGCTGCAAACTACAGGAAAGATAGATACAGTAAATAGTACCAGGAAACCGCCTGTGTGCAGGGGGAAATATTTATGTCTTACACAAAAGGTAACTGTATAATAAAGTAAAACTTTACTGTGAAAAGAACAAAAAAAATAAAACTTTAAAACAATTGGAAGAAAGGTCAAGTATCTTTATGACTTTGAGTGGGAAAGACTGTCTTAAAACAAAACACACAAAAGCACAAACCATATAATAAAATTCAATACAATAAAAAATAAAATTATAAAAGACATCTTATTCAAAAATATTTTTAAAGCAAGACAAGGACTAGGACAGTGATGGCGAACCTATGACACGCGTGTCAGAGGTGACACACAAACTCATTTTTTCGGTTGATTTTACTTTGTTAAATGGCATTTAAATATATAAAATAAATATCAAAAATATAAATCTTTGTTTTACTATGGTTGCAAATATCAAAAAATTTCTATATGTGACACGGCACCAGAGTTAAGTTAGGGTTTTTCAAAATGCTGACACGCCGAGCTCAGAAGGTTCGCCATCACTGGACTAGGAGATACTTGCTATGCATATCATCAATTAAGAATTTTTATCCAGAATATGTAAAAAAAATTCTTACAAGTGATAAGAACATGATCCAATAGTAAAAGGTGCACAGAAAACCCTGACCAGTGTGGCTCAGTTGGTTGGGCATCGTCCTGTGCACCAAGGGTTGCCGGTTCCATTCCCGGTAGGGAGTGTGCAGGGGCAGCCGATTGTGTTATGCTCTCACATCGATGTTTCTTCCTCTCCCTACCTTTCTCTCTAAAAACCAATAAAAATATTTTTAAATGCACAGAGAAAACGAAAATGCATGGGCAATAGTCAAGAAAGATGCTCAACATCATTAGAAATCAGAGAAATGCAAATTAAAATAATTGGGATATGTCATCCATGTTGACGTGTAAAGTGTTGCCAATACTGTGAGACTTGGCCACAGCCCCCAAGGTTGAAGGCACAGGCACTTAAGAACTCAGCAATTTCATGTGTTGGAATAAACCGCAGAGAAGCTCACACAACCGTGAACAAGGAGACACAGGGCAGGGGTTCCCGCACCATTGTGTGTAGTAGTGACAATTTAACATCCGAAAGAGTCATCACGAGGAACATGGCTATATACACGCTGGTGTAATTATAAAAGGGGAAATGACAGAGCAGTTAACATGAATGACTTGTGTTCAGAGAAATCAACATGCATGAATCTCTGAGACATCATGGTGAGCGCAGAGGCTCGTGGCAGGAAGACGAGTGCGTGTCGTGTAGGATAGTGGCTACCTGGCAGGTGCAAGCCCCGGAACCAGCACCTCCTGCCCTGAGTCCTTGTGCAAATTACCTTGATCTCTTTGTTCCGCTGTATCCATCCTCACGGGAGATAACAGTGCGTGGGCTGTGGTGAGTAGTAAACATATTACAGCGCGGAACTTACCATGGTACGTGGCACGCAATAAGCACTTGGCAAATATTAGCTAGTTTGGAGGCATACGTATTTGAAACCTTAGAAGCTGTGATTATCTCTGTGGATGGAGGATGGGGAATGGGGTTGGGTTCAGGGTTCAACGACACCTGAAATAATATATTTCTTGAAAAAAATAAGAATAAACAGGTAGCACGAGAGAGCACTTTTAATGTGATGTAAGAGTTTTATATCTTAATTGTGGTGGTGATCATATGAATTGAGACGTGATAAAACTGCATGGAACTTCATACAACACACACACACACAAATGAGGGCACGTAAAGCTGGTGAGGTAGGAATAAAGCTTGCAGTCTAGTTCGTGGTGTCGAGCCACCGTGGTTGGAGGCCTGGCCCTGATGCTATACTGAGTTACATCAGATGTTACCAATGGGGGGGCCTGGTAGAGGGGACACTGGACCACTCCGCCCTATTTCTGCAGCTTCCTGTGATTCTATAGTAATTTCAAAGTTGAAAGTTGTTTCAAAATAAGGAGAAAGTCAAAAGAAATCTGAAGTAAATAAGCAAACTTTAAAATTTTCTTTGGTGGTTATCTGAGGGGTCACGGTAATAATAATAATAATAATAAAAGCAATTGTT
Source organism: Myotis lucifugus (assembly GCF_000147115.1). Classification (NCBI taxonomy): domain Eukaryota; kingdom Metazoa; phylum Chordata; class Mammalia; order Chiroptera; family Vespertilionidae; genus Myotis; species Myotis lucifugus. Next base: position 3,692 of record NW_005873957.1, on the reverse strand, counting down.
CACGTATTCCATGTGCCAGGAGGAGATTTACGCGCATTAGCAACACAGGAAGCAGGCCAGCAGCGGCTTTCATGGGGACAGCATCCCCTTCAGCTTCTCCTCCACCCAGTCCTGCTTCCTTCCCTCCTTCCCCTGGGGGGTGGGTCCTGGGAACATGTCCTAAGGCATGCCCTTCACCCTGAACTGCCTCGAGTATGCTCCCCAGGACACCTGCAGGAAGAGGGGTCCCAGAAGACCTGGCTGGAGGCCAAAGGGCTCCTGGAGAGACATGAAGAGGCCAGGTGAGGCGTGAGGGCCCCCACGGCGCACCCGCCCCCAGCCCCCAGGCAGGAGTTCTGCAGACTGAGAGCCTTGGGGAGGAACCTGGGAAGCTGCACCATAAGGGGGGGCGGGGGGCTGAGCAGCCCAGAGAGAGAGAGCTGCCCACAGCACCACTTCCGGTTTGTCTCTTATTATAGCCCAGGTGCCTCTGAGACAAAATCACTTTATGGGAAGCATTTTCACTGCCTTGCCTCTCGGCTCTGCACTGCAGAATTTTTATAAACGGGTTGCTTCTGGGTTTCTCTCTTTCCGTATTTGTGACTCCTTTCTCCAACCATGAGAGACCTGGCTCCCATGATCCCCATGGTTTGAAATCAATCTTTTATCGCAATCATCACGGAGCCCCTCTATGCCGCCCCAGCATGGGCTCCCACCTCACCCCTCCGAGTCCCCCCAGGTGGACGCCTCCTACCCCAGTGGCTAATTTGTTTCCTGCGTGTGGTAGGCACTTTAGTAATTGTTCGTTGGATAAATGAAAACGGAGTGAATGAACATTCGTTACCCCCAACCCCTATCACAGTGCCCATGGCGGTTTATAATAATTATTATTAAATGAACAAATAGTCAGGGAAGAACAGTAGAACCCAATAACTCATCATTCATCACCAATCAGGCATGAAGTGTATCTTTCATGCATCTGTGAGCAATATTTTGCTGAACCGTTTGAGAGTGTCAGGAAGATTATGAATGGCGTGTCTGTCCTATTTATATTCATAAATTCATAAATCCAAGCTCCGGAGTTGACTTCAGTGATGATAGAAAACTAGGAGGGAAAGGCTTGTGTGGGGTCTTATGCGGCAGAAGAAGGTCAAGGTCAGAAGCGGCCTCTTCCTCTGCCACTCGGGAGGTGCTCTCACTGCCGATGGCCATGAAATTAACCGCCCGACTTTGCGGAGGGCCATCCCGAAACAACAATAATAAAATGATTCCGTTTTTCTGTGTGGACTTAACCCTAGGAGGTGAGTACAATCGTCACCCCCATTTTTCAGGAGGAAACTGAGTTTTGCAAACAGATTCTAGTTTCCCCTTCCTCATATTTGTCACCCCTTTCTCTGATGGTGAGACCCCGACTCCCATTAGCCTTAATGTATTTGCTCCTGTGATCAGAGAGATGGTATCTTTTGCCCACGGTCACGAAGATTCATAGTGGAGTCATTGGCCATATGCATCTAGAGCAGGGGTGGGGAACCTTGGTTCTGTCGAGGGCCATTTGGATATTTATAACATCATTCTCGGGCCACACAAAATTATCAACTTAAAAATTAGCCTGTTATGTTTTGTCAAACATTTAATTAACTCACCCCCAATCCATTAGCAGGGCTAGACCAAATGATTTCTCAGGCTTTCTAAGGCCCGAGGGCCAGAGGTTCCCCACCCCTGATCTAGAGTGTTTGATTTGATCAGTTCACTTCCAAGCAGGAAATGCTCCTACAGAAGTGATTGTGGTCCATGGGATGCCACGCATTTAAACTGAAGGACACGTGTCCGTGGACTGTCCTCAGATGGCACCGGCATGCCTTGCCTCCTGCTGCAGAAGGCCCTAAGCACCCAAGCACTTCCTCTCTCTCCGGGTCCCTTGAAGACACTCCTCCAGGACCCCAGGTGGCGGATCCACATTCCTTGCTTCAGGATGAAGGGGCCCTGGGCACACGGGAAGCCGGGCAGGCCAGCCCATGCCCTGTCCTGGCGAGCAGCTCAGCGCGGGACCGGGCACCTAGCTCCTCTCCAGTGGCCCTGGCTCACGGTTGCAGCGCATCACTGCCCCTCTCCACTTGTTGAGGACTGAGACCCACTGGGAATAAAGAGAAGGAAGGAGGTTTGTTATTCAGGAAGGCCAAAGACGACCAACGGACAGATGGGAAGCAGCAGGGCCTGAAAAGGCAAACCGTGGAGGCTGGCTCCTGGGGTGAGGTGAGGGAGGTGCAGTGAGGTGAGGGAGGTGAGGTGAGGTGAGGTGAGGTGCAAACCTTGATACCTGTCCAGGAGACAGCTGTGAGGAGCTCATGGGGAAGCCAAGCCTGTGGGGAAACAGGGACATGTGGGGGGTCCTGGCACACTTCCCCACAGGGGGACAGGGAGTGGGCCCCACCTTCTCACCCCACCTGGATTCATTTTTGAGATTTGAAGGAGGCACGTACTGCGAGTCCCTGAGATTTCTCCATCCTACAGTGCCCCCTGGAGATCATGAATCTTCCACTTTCACATGTTTTTTCTGTGTTAAATGGCTCTTTTCTACAAGCACTGAACAGAAGTGAGGGGATTTAGAGGAAAGTTTTATACCATTTAAAAGTAACTAGGAGCAAATAGGAGTAAACAGACCTACTTGGAGGTCTCCCCGCACCCCCTTACCCTCCTGACTCCTGCCCTCCTGCTCCCCTCCCCACTCCTCAAAGGCACCTGCAAGCCCCCACACTGGGAGGATAACATGACCACCAGAGCCTGCCGTCCAGAAACCCTGGTTCCATAATCTCCTTGTCTCAGGGAAGCTGTCAGTTAAAAGTCTGGCTGGAAAAAGAAAGAAAACAGCCTTGATCCGCAACAGTAGCCACAGCGGCCTTGTTTAACATCTAAGAAATCCTCTGTGCTTCCCAAGCCACAGGCTCTTTGTGAAAGGATACCAGGCCCTGGACAGGTCAGCAGTGGTTGGTTAAAATCAGAAACAATAGATGTGTTAGCCTCTGGTGCCGAGCAGCGGTGGCCTTTTAAAATCAGAAGTGCACTTGCCCAGCCGGCATGGCTCAGTGGTTGAGCACCAATAAATGGGTTCAATTCCGGTCAGAGCACATGTCCAGGTTGCGGGCTCGATCCCCAGTGTTGGGTGTGCAAGAGGCAACCTTTCAATGATTCTTTCTCATCACTGATGTTTCTCTCTCTCTCTCTCTCTCTCTCTCTCTCTCTCTCTCTCTCTCTCTCTCTCCCTCTCCTTCTCTCTCTCTCTCTTCATCTCTGAAATCAATAAAAATATATATTTGTTTTAAAGTTCACTTCACCCCTGGAAGGATTGGTCAGGACTTGGGAGGGGTGCTGACCTCCTTAGATATTTGGTACTTAGACTTAGGCTTCTATAGCATTTATAGGTTAAAAACAGTCAAATGCCAATAATTTCATATATTTTACCTAATGCTGCCCAAACAACAACAAAATCTACAAGATCTTTGTACGGTAATCATTATGATCCCTATTTTATGAAAAAGAGAGGCTGTGTAATGTGCCCCAAATTACGGAGAAAGTAAACAAAAATGCAAAAAGGTAGGCAGCATGTTTTTGTACCTCCCCCCATTGTAGCAAGCCCCTCCCCCTCTCACTGAAGTGACTTCCAGAGGAGTTCAAGCAATGGAGATCTTTTTAACTTTCCCTTTAATTGTTCTTAT
>NW_005873956.1:11024-19353 GCF_000147115.1 Myotis lucifugus | reverse complement strand
CCTGACAGTGACCTGAAGTTCAGTGATTGCATCTACCAGCATGTGGGACCGTGCGGGAAGAGGCAAGGAAAATGCCTTCAGCCTTGGAACCACCCTGCGGATCAACAGTGAGGAATTTGAAGACTTGGATGAGATCGTTGCCCGCTATGTCCAGCCATGGCATCCTTTGCCCGGGACCTTCTGAACCACAAGTATTATCAGGAGTGCAGCGGCGGGGACCGTAACAAATTTAGAGGAGCTTCTCATCAAAACTAAGAAGGAGAAGCCCACCTTCATCCCTTATTTCATCTGCGCCTGCAAGGAACTGCCCGGCAAGTTCCTCCTGGGATACCAGCCCCGGGGTAAACCCAGGATAGAGTATGTAACGGTGACTCCAGAAGGATTCCGGTACCGGGGCCAAATCTTCCCAACTGTGAATGGACTTTTCAGATGGTTTAAGGAGCATTACCAGGATCCTGTACCGGGAGTCACTCCCAGTAGCAGCAGCAGGACCCGGACACCTGCTTCTATCAATGCGACCCCAGCGAACCTCAACCTTGCAGGTCTGACACGGGCTGTGAACGCCCTGCCCCAGAACATGACCTCACAGATGTTCAGTGCCATTGCTGCTGTGACAGGCCAAGGACAGAACCCTAAGGCCACCCCAGCCCAGTGGGCCTCCAGCCAGTATGGCTATGGTGGCAGCAGAGGGGGCAGTAGCGCTTACCACGTGTTCCCAACGCCAGCCCAGCAGCCAGTGGCCACACCACGAATGACCCCCAGCTACTCCTACACAACCCCAAGCCGGCCCATCACCACACCACAGTACCACCAGCTACAGGCCAGCACCACCCCACAGTCTTCCCAGGCCCAGCCCCAGCCCTCCTCCAGCTCTCGTCAACAGCAGCAACAGCCAAAGTCCAACAGCCACGCAGCCATCGACTGGGGGAAGATGGCAGAGCAGTGGCTTCAGGAGAAGGAGGCTGAGCGGCGGAAACAGAAGCAGCGGCTGACACCTCGGCCGTCCCCCAGCCCTATGATTGAAAGCACCCCCATGTCTATTGCTGGCTCCATCCCCAATTGGGAAGTGCAGGAGGTAGCCAATCAATGATTCCCTCTCATCAGTGATGTTTCCATATTTCTCTCCCTCTCTCTTCCTCTTTGAAATCAATAAATATGTATTTTTTATTAAAAAAAAAGATGTAAGTCAACATTTACTCCAATGTTTTTCCTACCTAGGAATACCAAGGGCACTTAAAAAGAGACAATGGGCCTGCCTATACCTCTAGAGCTTTTAAAAACTTATGCTCTACATTCGGCATCACACATACTACAGGAGTACCCTACAATCCTCAAGGCCAAGCAATAGTAGAAAGGCCTCACTAAACTTTAAAAACACAAATTAAAAAATTACAAGAAAATGAGTTTAAATAGTCCTCTCTTCATCATATTCTACAACATACTCTATTTGTAAATGTACTAAATGTAGATTCTGAGGGAAATTCCCCAATGTACAGACATTGGAACCCTGATCTAACTAAACCTAAAGCCCTCGTCAAATGGAGAGACTTGCTTACAGGAGCCTGGAAGGGACCTGATGTACTTTTAACCTGGGGGAGAGGATATGCTTGTATATTTCCACAGGACGCAGACTCACCTGTGTGGATTCCAGACCCTCTAGTCCAACCTTATGTCTCACCACTCCCTGTCTCCGCCTCACCCTAGCACACCTGACCAGTGCCTGTCTGCAGCAGATGTGCAGCCCTGAGCTGGAACCACCTGTCCATTGGAAGATCACACGTGCCTCCCTTTTGTCTGTCCTTATGTCCCAGATCTTCCCCATATCTCTCTTTTCCTTTTTTTTTTTTAATCTGACTACTTGTTTGCTGGTTCTTTGGCCTTTCTCCTTCTCTCCTGATGGACCATTTGATGCAGCCCTTTTCTAGAATCTCCCTACCCTACTGTTCCAGGAAGGGCACCTCCCTTTTCAGTCGTGACTGGGGGTGTCTGGTATATGCCCCATACGTGGACTTGTCTTGTGCCAAGAGCCTGACATCCTGGGCTGAGAAAGCCCTGTCCCGGAACTACAGCCTGACAGGCCATTCCTCCTTTGTCCTGTATTGGCCCCTCTTGCCCTTGTGTCAAGAGGGTCCTTCTTCTCACAATCCAATTGCCCACAGCTGTTGCCTGAGTTCTCTGTTCTTGCTGAGGTCATGGTGGCTGGTATCATGGATCTGTCTCTAGCCCAATGGTGTGAGCTGGGCCCTCTCTGGAGAAGAAACCTGGGTTCCCCAACATATGTGACCACAGCTGGGGCCCTGTCAGCAGGCGAGGGGAGCCCAAGGCAGGTGCTGGGCGTGGAGGCCACAGGGGCATAGGCTACCAAGGAGACAGAACTGAACCTCACATCACCCTGCTTGGCCCCGGAGGATGGCTGGTTAGCCAAAGACGGGTAAGATTCCTCAGGGAGGAACGACCTAAGATAGGCACAGTCGCAGAGGGGCCAGAAGGAGAGAACTTGGAGGTCAACAGAGGTGGGGCACAGATCCTCACTCTCCCAACAATGCAGGGGCTTGAACATTTGCCCTTTCTGAGGGAGGTCTCCTGCCCCCATGGCTGCTTCCCACTTCCCATGCCCAGCTCAGATCCGGACCCAGATAACAGAAAGAGACTTGGCCCAGCTCATTTCAGGACCCAGGTAAAGACAGAGACTGGCTGACAGCAGCTGCCCTCTCACTGCAACAGGACTTGTTTCCCATTTCTACCTTGGACCACAGGGAAAGGGGCAGCTGAAGGAAAGGGCTGTGTCAGGATGTTGCCTTCTTCCCTTTCTTCTCCCTCTTTTTTCTAAACACTTCCATGCCTTGTAGTTCTTTTGCTTTCTCTTCTTTTTCTCTCTACTACCCTCCATCTCTGCCTTCTCCTCTTCCTCCCTGGTATCTTCCATATCAGCCGACCCAGAGGGCACAGCTGACTCCTCCCCGGACACTGACACCACCATCAAGCCCAGCCCTGATGGACCATTTGATGCAGCCCTTCAACGCGATGATGCTTCGGGAAGCCCGTCGCCAGTGCCGCTGCCCACTAGCCAGATCAACGAGGACAACCAAACCACGGACTTGGGGACAGCTGAAATCCTTGACTGAAGAGGCCACCAACCTTCTACAGGAGCAAGGCTCTGTGTACACTCCATCCACTATGTTTATAGCTATGCTCACTATCATTGCTTGCCAGTCTTCTTCCGAGTCTTTTTTTTTTTTTTTTTTTTTTTTTTTTTTTTTTAAATATATTTTATTGATTTTTTACAGAGAGGAAGGGAGAGAGATAGAGAGTTAGAAACATCGATCAGCTGCCTCCTGCACATCTCCTACTGGGGATGTGCCCGCAACCCAGGTACATGCCCTTGACCAGAATCGAACCTGGGACCTTTCAGTCCGCAGGCCGAGGCTCTATCCACTGAGCCAAACCGGTTTTGGCTTCTTCCGAGTCTTAAACAACCCAGTCTGAGAGGTGGCCGCTGATTTATACGCGCTATCATTTAAAAAATAAAAATGGGGGAATTTGCCAGAAGCCGGGCCACCCTTGCTGCTTGACACAGTTGCTGCAGGGAAGAAACATCTGCACAGCCCATGTTTCAAGGGACCTGGTGTATATGGCATATGTTTGCTCCCCCTCTTAGCTCTATGTGTTTTAACCAGGACCACCTCCCCGAGAAAGGTTGTTTCCCCAGGTAGGGATTTTTCCCTGGAGTTAGGAATTAACAGGATTAAGGAAGGGAATGAATCAGTAAGACCCCCTAGTGTTACAGAAATACCATGTACTACTTATGAAGTACTTGGACTAAGACTGTTGGCAATAAATTTGGGACTTGTTGGGCCCACATCCCCAGGGGTCTGTCCACCAGGGAAAGTACCAAAGCCTATACCCCTGGAGACCCAGTGACACAGGGCAGTCCCAGGGAAGGCAAGCAGCGAAGCTGGGAGGACATAACCTTTACTGGGTAGGATAATCTCCTTCAGTCACTTCCTTGTAGAGCAGTGACCTTGGAATAGCCCTTATAATGGAACACAGAGATTAACATAGACAGGATTAAACTCAACAGAACTAGATTAACAAATGCCCTAACCTTTGGAATAGAATAGATAGGATTAAAATCAACTGGTATAAATACAGATGTAACAGGAGAAATAAACACAGAACCTGGCTGGAGAACCTGGCTAGAGATCCTGGCTAGAGAACCTGGCTAGACTGCTGATCAACTGAACGCTGTCTTCGTGTCATTCCTTCTTCGCCGACTTCGTCCACACCTTTGGGAACCCCTGGACCTGCTGGGGCTGGACCCCAACAAATTAAATAACTTGTAGCAATGTAAAACTATTTGAGACAATCAACGAAATGTTTTGATTAAAGTAATCTGGCCTCAGTCTGCCCCTTTATTAAGTTCCCATGATTCATAGTGACCACTTGGCAGGCCCCTCACACACGTGACATGTCCTTCCCCAACGATACTCCTCCCACCCTTCTCTCACCTGCCCCAAACTACCCTATCCATAGAATGCTATTATTTGATGAAAAAATGAGACATCAAGATATCATCGTCAGTTTAAAATGTTTTTAGGAGCTAGAATAGTGTGAATTAAATGTATGGACTCTGAAGTAGACTGGCTGAAACTACAGTCCTATCATGCACTAGCTGTGTGGCCTTTAGAAAGTCACAGAACCTTTCTGTGTCTTAGTTCCTTATCCATAAAATATGGCTATTGAAACTTCCCAACTGGGCTGATTAAGCAGGATAGTGCACAGGAGGCTTGTGGCATGGTATTGAGTAGCTTATCTATATTTATACCCTGGCTTATTGTATAATTAGTGCTACCTTTACTCTGATCATGCTCCTCCTCATTGTTATGATGAACAGATCAGCATTTACAATCAAACTGAGAAATCCTGGCAGAACCTCTCCCCACCTCTGGTCAGAGGGTTTAAGAAGGTGGCTGGAGCAGAGATTCTGGGTGTACCACCTTGGTGAAGGACAATCTCTACAGCTAATTCTAAGGGTCAGGTGACTGCATTGGTGGCTCCTTGAAATAGCAGCAAATGACACATTCCGCTCCCCGAAGGCAAGATTTAGACAAGATAACCCTTGGTGCCCTGGCTGGTGTTTCTCAGTGGTTAGAATGTTGGCCCATGCACCGAAGGGTGGAAAGTTTGATTCCCAGTCAAGGGCACAAACCTGGGTTGCAGGTTCCATCTGGGCGAGTGCAGGAGGCAACCAATCAATGTATCTGACATCAATGTTTCCCTCTCTCTTTCTCTCTCTCTCTCTGCTCCTCTTCCTCCCTCATTCCCTCCCTCCCTTCTACTCTCTCTAAAAATCAATGGAAAAAATACCTTCCAGTGAGAATTAACAAAATTATTTCTATCTATCTATCTATCTATCTATCTATCTATCTATCTATCTATCCATATAACCCTTGGAGAGGAGGCCAGGAGTATGGTAGAATCTAGGCTCCAGGTGCTGAACCAAGGCCTGGCCCAAGGATGCAGAATGAAGCAAGTTCTACCTTGATTCTTGGTCTCACTTCTGTCCCTTATGCTCTGTCTCCTCTCCTGTATCCCTCAGAGGCCCAGTGCCAGCAGGTTGAAGGTCTCCTGACTGATGAGGAAGAGGATGAGGAAATATTTTTAGGAGGTAGGATAGTGTGAATTAAATGCATAGACTCTGAAGTCAGACCTGGGCTGACACTATAAACTCATAAACTATTTCAGGCTGAAATCTCCTTTTCTGTGTGTTCCCTTCCCAGGGAAATGTGCACATTGCCTTCTGTTAGTTGATCCTTATGCCTCCTTGTTGTAAGGACCTTTGTAATTAAGATGGGTCCACCTTGATAATCTAGGATAATCTCCCATCACAAAATCTCTAATCATATCTGCAAACTGCCTTTTACCATGTAAGGTAACATAATTCCAGGGATGAGGACATGAACATCTTTGGGGGACCATTCTTCAGCCTACCACAGAGGGGCAATGCTTAACCCAAAATAATATGTGACTAACGGTGGAATTTTAGGCCGTCATCTAGAGGATGTTGATATACAAAGGACATTTCTATTTTGGAGCAGAACGACTGTGGCGTCGGCCTTACCCAGGGGTCAGGGTCTCAGGCAAGGCTGGACGCTCCCTAGGCTCAAGCTGACACAGCTGGCTCCGATCCTGTCTCCCCTCCGCTAGGAGCCTCTCCGGCTCTTGCTTCAACTTGAGTCCGTCTCCTGTAGCTGACAACATTCTCCCGGCACCAGAAGAAGAGCCAGCTGCCGGCTGCCAGAGCCTCCCCTCAGCCCTGACCCTTCCACTCTGCCGATGGTGGAGGGGGGCAGGGTGTACCCTCGGGTCACAGTTGGCCTCCCAAGATCAAGTGGAGAAGCCAGGAGCTTCCTCTTCCCAGACCCTTCCCCATCTCAGGCCCCTTCCTTCTCCCCTTCCTCCCAATCCTCCCAAGTCTGACCTCTACCTTCCCTGTCCTGTCTTTTCTGGTGATTAGAGAATTCTTTTGTGGGCCCCTGCTGGGAGCACTGTTTGCCTTTTAAGAGGACTTAGGGAGAGGGCTTAACTCAGGAACCGCATGGCTGATAAATGATGGGGTTTTAGGCCTAGGAAAAGCTGGCGAAGGGAAGGCGTGGCCCTCCAGCTCTTCCTCTCATCTGACCATCCACGCTGTCTCCAGGTAAGACTCGCCGCCAGGCGGTGTTTGGGGAGCTCGGAAAGCCTTTTCTAGTGAGCGGTGGGGAAGGCTTCCAGAGCCCTTCCTCCGCACAGGGACCTCCTGTGTTCGCCTCTCCTCACCCTCACATCCTAAGGGCCAGGGCTTTGTTCCCAGATATGCTTTGTTCCTCAGGGTCAGAGGAACACTTTGACAACCAGGACTCTTCAGAAACTAGCAAACTCTCTCTCATCTCTCTCTCCCGCCCTCTCCCTTACACACACACACACACACACACACACACACACACACACGCTGTCCTCAAGGGGACAGGCATTCTCTGGAGGAGTTTGAGAGCATTCATGCCTTCATGTTGGAGACAAGTGCGACCCTGAGTGGGGCAAGAACTGGTTGCTTGGCTCTACTCAAAGTCACGGCCCATTCAACCACCAAATCCTTTATTAAGTTGCTACCGTGCGCCCAGGCCTGCACTGGTCCCTCTGTGTACTAGATGCTGCGCCTGTGTTCCAGGTGCCACAGCCCAGCTGATGAGCCAAAACTACCACTGAAGAAGCATTCACTTCCTCATTCTTCTGCCCAGCAAGCCTTTATTGCATCCTAGTTGGGCCCAGGAGTGGGCAAGGCAGGAAGAAGAATGAGAAGTGGCCTGTCCTGGGATGGAGGTTCCCAGTGCAAGGCTGGGCAGTGTGGGTGAGCGCGGCAGCTGGCTGGGAGCAGGGCAGTGCCTGTGCTGGTGACGATGGCCGTGAAGGAGGACAGCAGGCTTCTGCCCAACGAGGGCCTGTGGAGGTGGCGCTTTGCTAGCTTCCCTGCTGGCTCCACTCCCAGGACAGCGGTGGGGCACTGTCCCCACCCCACCTCCCCCTCCTGGCGGGTGGCCTGCCTCCTGCCCACTCTCCTCCTGAACCTGTCCTTATAAGGCCACTCACTCAGGGGACGTGTGTTCCATGTCCTCTGGGAAGTTGCCCACACAACGTCATCTGCTGTTTTATTGCTCAAGATTTTTAACCTATGATTTTATTTTATTTTATTTTTGTCATTAAGAAAATGTTTACAGGCTTAGCAGAGACATTAACAGGGTGCCAGTTTAAGATGGAAGGACGGAAGCCAGGGGCTGGGGACCCAGGGTCCCAAGGCATGGCTGCGTCACAGAGTCTGAAAACCCTCAGCAGCTGCACAATTCCATGAACCTCAGCAGGCCCGGTGCTGGGCACAGGAGGGGATGGAGGGGGGAGGCCCTCAGGGACCCTGCCATGGGGTCGACAGTTCATAAGCCATAAATTCTGGCACAGTGAAGGAGGCCTCTGGGCAGACATGAGACTCCACACCACAGGAGCCTGAGCCAGGCTGAGAGATCAGCCTGGGCTGCCACGAGCATCTTCTAGGAGGGGCCACACTGAGCTGGGCCTTGTAGGGTGGGCAGGAGTTCTTTGCATGGAGAAGTAGAGAAAGGACATCCAGACTGCAGTCGCTCAGGCACGAGACAACCTGGGACAAGAGGGGGGCTTGGGAGCTCCTCAGTGTGCAGGGAGGTGGAGTCTGGACCTTGAGCGTTTGGACTTGACGCTGTAGCCAGGGAGGAACGGACTGAACACAGAGGCGACAAAAGGGAGACCGTGGTAGACCGTGCTG
>NW_005873956.1:0-10388 GCF_000147115.1 Myotis lucifugus | reverse complement strand
ATTGCACCTGGTTTGTCTCTCTGCACTCCCTTCCCCCAGCTTGTGGTTAGAGGAGGCGCTCAGAAGTGTTTGCTGAATGAAGAGGAACAAAGGGAGGGGAGGGAGGCAGGAGAAGCAACCCATGAAAGTAAGCCCTCTGAGGGGTGGCCCACACGGAAAGGCTTCCAAAGAGGTCTCACCGAATTGCCAAGTGAAGGATTCGCCAGAAAGTATTAAGGGAAGCTCTGGGTACTTGGATGACACTATCCGTGGGGTGATTTCAGGGGACAGAGGCAGCCTAGTCCCTCAGCGCCTGGAGGGACCACACTGCTGGGACTGGAGTGAGCAAGAGGTCCTGGCAGCTGCAGGGAAGGCCCTGGAGTTAATCTGCACAAGGCCCCCCAGTGCCCCAGGGAAGGGACAGTGTTCTCAGTCCATGTGTGAGGTGTGATGTGCTCCTCTGGGGAGCATGTGGCCCCTTTGATGGCAACAGGGCTGGGCAGAGACAAGCGTGGGTCACCATCCCTGAGTGGGCCAGAAGCAATGACCGCTCTCTGTGGTGGGCCAGGCTGAGCTCTGAGAAGAGGGCTGGGTGCTGCAGGTCAAGGAAGCCACTACCCCTGTCTCCATGATGAGGAGCTTTGCTCTGTGCACCCCAACCCCAGGCCATGGGGGGAATGTGGCCAAGGGGATGGTTTAGTGGCAATCAGAGCTATTTTCAGGGTTCAAGGTAGGTCACTGTTTCTGAAGCTAAGAGAAGCATTTTGAGCTCCCTGGGGGTGCAGGGCCTTCATTTATAGGGGCTGGGCCTTCTCAATATCTGGTGAAAGGACTCACATGCCTACCCCTGGACCTTACCTGCCCTATATCCCTAAGACAGTGCAGGGTCAAGAAATTAAATTCTGGAGACGATGCCTACCAGGAGGAATAGGGGGAGAGGAAGGGAGAGGGAGAGAGAGATCAAAACATCAATGATGAAAGAGAATCATTGATCGGCTGCCTCCTGCACACTTCCTACTGGGGAACAAGCCCACAACTGGGCATGTGCCCTGACCAGGAATCGAACAGTGACCTCCTGGTTCATAGGTCAACTCTCAACCACAGAGCCACACCAGCCAGGCAGTAGGAGATAATTTTAAGGCCAAAGCCACTCTTTGGGGCTCCCAATCATGTAGTCATTAATTGCCTTCTCCATCTGAAGCCAGAACAATTGCTACTGCCAAGTTTAGCCACGGTCCTCCCCTGAGAGTAGAGGGCTTTCTGGTTTATTGACATTGCTGTGGGCTGGGCACCATCCTAAGCTCGTTCTGTGTGCTATCTCTCTCGCTTCGACAGCCCTCACTGACAGATGCCACCTGACGTTAGCAGTGACCAAAGGTCACATGATTAGGAGTGCTAGCGCTGGTTTGGAATCCAGAAAGTCTGAGCTAGAAGCTGGAGCATCTTAGCTCCCCGCTCCATGGGCCTGCACACAGTCCCCTCACCTGACCACACAGCAAATGTGTGCATCAGATGGGGGCTACTGTCTTCAATGAAAGGTGCAAAGTTGGGCACAGAGAGGTAAGGCAGCTAGCCCAAATCACCCAGCAAATGGGTGGCAGGGCTGGGCCTGGAGTGAGGGTATCCAGGGCTCCTTCTGAGTACCCAGCAGGACGTCTGGTTAAACCTGGTAAAGGCCAGGTCTGGCCAGAGAACCAGGCCCTACCTAGAGGTGGGGCCTGCAGACCTGCCTGGTCTCCCACTTGGGAGGGGGCAGCAGAAGCTGTGCACCCTGGAGCGCATGCATCTGGTTCTGTTTCCATTCCTAGCCACTCCTCTGAGAGCTTCTAAAGGTCACTTTGTTCCCCTCACATTCAAGTGGCTTGGGAGGCAAGTCCCTAGCTTCCGGTCACTGAGGCACCACCCCTTCTGGTAAGACATTCCTCTGGTTTCCCATCACTGTACAATCAGGCCAAGGCCCTGAAATGTTGCAGTATTCTTTGCTGTGCCCAAATGAACCACTCAGTGACAGATGCCCAGAGAGACCAGGGCCAGAGGGGACAGGGCATGTACTTTGGCAGGAAGAAGAAAGCATCTTAAATTGGGAGAATTGAGGAAAGAAACTATCTACAAAGAGTGGAAGGCTAGTGACCGTGGGCTCTCACTTCTACACCTGGGGACTGAGCGGCTGTACAGAAAGGGCCACCTGGCAGGAGCTGTGACCCTGGTGAGTGGAGGAAGAAGATGGGTGCAAGGCAGCCCTGCAGGGAGGGATCCAGGAACAAAGTCCCTTGGCCTCCCCTCCTCCCCATCCCCACCTTCTGCTAGAGTCCCCCATTTGGAGCCAGAATCAGGAGAACAACCCATTGATATAACCCAAAAGGGCAGCCTCCTGGGGTGTGGAGCATGAGAAGGGGAGAGTGAGCCTGGAGGGGCAGACAGGAGCCGTGCGGCACAGGGCAGGGGCTTGGTATTGGTGACCATCTTCCGTAGTTACCACCTCAAACACTTGCTGTGGCTCCCCACCTCCTACAGAGTAAGGCCCAAGTTCTCAGCCTGCCATTGAAGGCTCTTCACACTCAGGCTCCAGCCTCCCTCCCCACCCGAGAGCTACGGTGCTTCACACAGCAGCTCTGCCTGGGTATGTCGATCCCACCATCACCATTTTATTTATTTATTTTTTAAAAATATATTTTATTGATTTTTTACAGAGAGGAAGGGAGAGGGATAGAGAGTTCGAAACATCGATGAGAGAGAAACATCGACCAGCTGCCTCCTGCCCACCCCCTACTGGGGATGTGCACGCAACCTAGGTATATGCCCTTGACCAGAATCGAACCTGGGACCTTTCAGTCCGCAGGCCGACGCTCTATCCACTGAGCCAAACCGGTTAGGGCAACCATCACCATTTTACTAGAGACCGAGTTTGCCTGAGATGACACAGCTGGCCAGTGATGGAGCTGGCAGGTGCCCTGCCAGCAAAGCCGACGCCTACCCGTCCTGCCATCCTGAGTGATGAGTACATCGACAGCAGAACCACAGGCAGCTCGTCCAACCCGAGCCTGCTTCACAGAAAGGGTCTCAATAAAGGGGTGGGAGAAGGAGTAAAAAGGAGGAGAAAGGACTGCGAAAGATGAGCATAACATATGCTGAGGTAGGTTCTCATCTTACTCTCATAACTGTCACAGCCAGGGTTTGACTAAAAACCCAGCTGGTTGCCTGGCAGGCAGAGCTAGCTTCTGCAGAGTGGTGCCTGCAAGATTCTCAGTCCCTTGTATCCACCCCAACCCAATGCTACGTCCCTCTCCGAGCACCTGAAATTCCCTCTGCCAATCACGACTTAGAGTTAGGCACAGCTATAGAAGGCCCCTGGTAGAATGAAAACGTTACTGGAAAGAGAAGCGTACTGGGCTGATGGCAGCAGGCCACCCTTACAGTTGTCGAAATTGTGTGTGTGTGTGTGTGTGTGTGTGTGTTGAAGGGCCCAGGTGCCCAAATACTACAATTAGGGATCAACTTCTTTGTCTCCACCTGCTGAATGAAAGCGGAATGCTCAAAGAGTGGGACCAAGAGGAGTGAGACTCACTGGAAAAAAGGATGGACGTCTGGAATCAGGGCGTAGGCCTGATGGGTCATTTGGGGGACCCTCCCTCACAGTGTCCTGGAGGCAGCATGGTGTAGTAAGAAGAGGATTCTAGAGACGTGGGTTTGGGCTCGGGGTGGTCCACCTGACTTCCTTCTCCTCCCTGTAAAAACAGAGGGGTTGGATGAGATGCTTACATCCTGTTCCAAGAACCCGTGGCCCCATAAAAGGCCCTTTACCTTTTGTTAGCAGCTGAGAGACACCAGCGTGGGGCTCCCTCTGTCCACGCTTCCCCACTTCAGCTGGACGGAATCATGATGGCTGCAGGGGCACTGCCGGGGTGAATCCTAGGAGACCCCTCCATTGGGGTCCCATATCCTGTGCCCACGACTGGCCTGCTCCAAGGTGGCCTGTCTGCCCACAGCTGTGTCTCCCACCAGCACAGTTAATTTGCTGCTGTTCCTGGGAAGTGACAGCAACTTAAAGCAAAGTAATTAAGATGAAAAAGAGGCCCAGCTGCTTGGGGCCAAAGGAAAATAAACAGACCAGCCCTGTGTGTATTCCACCGCCAAGAGCAGCAATTCTTCACAGAGTGATTACCACTTCCAACTCCATTCTCCGCCCTCCACTGAAGGCAGAGAAGTGACCCACCAGCTGCTGCTGCTCCCAGATCCCACTCTTCCCACAGTGTACCTGACGGCCCAGCACCGCCTCATGAAGGTCTCCCAAATTACCTGCCCCCCTACCTCTGCAGAAATGAAATCTACCAGTCTGGGTTTTTCCTTTGATTGATTGATCAATTCACTCATTCTTCTGACATCCATTGAGTGCCATTCTTTCATTAAATATTTATTGAGCCCCTACTCTGTTCTAGTCACAGTTCTGCATCCTGGCTGATACAGCAATGAACAAACAGACAAAAATCTGTGCCCTCATCAAGCTCCGTTTTAGTAGGAGGAACAGACACTAAACAAGTAAAAATACAGCATGGTAGACAATGCTAGATGCTGTGGAGGAAAGTGAAGCAATAAAGGGGAGTATGGAATGTAGAGAAAGAAGAGGTAGATTTTAAAGTGGGGTGGTCACGAAAGGCCTCAGAATGAAAGTGACATCTAAGCAAAGGCCTGTAGGAAGTGGGGAGTGAGCCAGGCAGCCAAGTGAGGGGGGTGTGCCTGGCAGAGGGACACCATGCAAAGGCCCTGAGGTGTGCCCCGTGTTCAGTGAGGCTGGTGGGGAGTGGTAAGAGAAGTCAGAGAGGAAATGGACTTTGGCTTTCACTCATGTGAGGAGAGGGGCAACAGGCCTGGCTGGCATTTCATTCTGGCTGCCACGTGAGCAGACTAAAGGGAGGCAAGCAGGGAAGCAGGCCCTGGGTGAAGTGTGAGAAGCTCTGGCTTCTCCTTCTGCCTCTGTCACCAGGCTATATAAGCAGAACAGGATAATTTCCAGGGAGAGGAAAGCTTGGGGTGCAGGACGTCCAGACACTAACTCTCAGGGTCAAGGAGAGTGTGTGGACAACTGGAGAGAGCTCCAGGGAGTCAGGCTGCAGGGCTGACATGGAGGTTCAGGAAAATGCTCCTTGCTGTATTGTGCATGTGCGTGTGCCACATATAAATCTCTCTTGCTGTGGTCCAATCCCAGCGGGTCCAGGGGTCCCCAAAGGTGTGGATGGAGTCGGCGAAGAAGGAATGACACGAAGACAGCCTTCAGTTGATCAGCAGCCTAGTCAGGACCTATAGCCAGGATCTCCAGCCAAAGTTCTGATCGGAGTTCTGGTTAGGAACTGATGAGGATCTGGTGTTTATTGTCTTGTTACATCCGTATTTATACCAGCCGATTTTAATCCTGTCAATTTCTATTACAAAGGTTAGGGCGTTTCTTATCTCCATTCCAGGGAGTAAAGATTATGTAGCTTAACTACCCGCCTGGCACTTAATTAAGGGGTTGTATCCCCTCCCTAACCTCAGGGAAAAATCCCCACCTGGGGAAACAACCTTTCTCGGAGAGGTGACCTTGGTTAAAACACATGGCGCTAAAGGGAGCAAACATATTAAGAACAGTATGCTATATACGCCAGGTCCATTGAAACATATGCTGTGCAGATGTTTCTTTCCTGCAGCGACTGTGTCAAGCAGCAAGGATGGACCGGCTTCCGGCAAATTCCCCCTTTTTTATTTTTTAAATGATAGTGCATGCAAATCAGTGGCCACCTCTCAGATTGGGCTGTTTAAGCCTTGGAAGAAGACTGGCAAGCAATGACAATAAGCATAGCTATAAACATAGTGGATGAAGCGCACAAGGAGCCCCGTTCCTGTAAAAGGTTGCCAGCCTCTTCAGTCAAGAGATTTCAGCTGTCCTCAAGTTGTTGGTTTGGTTGTCTTTGTTGGTCTGGCTAGTGGGCGGCGTCACTGGCGATGGGCTTCCCGAAGTGTTAGCGAGTTGAAGGGCTGCATCAAAGGGTCCATCACGGCCATGCTTGATGGTGGTGTTGGTGTCCAAGGAGGAGTAAGCTGTGTCCTCTGGGTCAGCTGTTATGGAGGATGGAGGGTAGTAGAGAGAAAAAGAAAAGAAAGCAAACGAACTACAAGGCATAGAAGTGTTTAGAAAAAAGAAGAAAGGGAAGAAGGCAGCACCCTGACACAGCCCTTTCCTTCATCTGCCCCTTTCCCTGTGGTCCAATGTAGAAATGGGAAACAAGTCCTGTTGCAGTGAGAGGGCAGCTGTTGTCAGCCAGTCTCTGTCTTTACCTGGGTCCTGATTTGAGCTGGGCCAAGTCTCTGTTATCTGGGTCCCGATCTGAGCTGGGCGTGGGAAGCGGGAAGCAGCCATGGGGGCAGGAGACCTCCCTCTGAAGGGGCGAGTGTTCAAGCCCCTGCATAGTTGGGGGGGTGAGGATCTGTGCCCCACCTTTGTTGACCCCCAAGTTCTCTCCTGCCGGCCCCTCTGCGACTGTGCCTGTCTTAGGTTGTTCCTCCCTGAGGAATCTTACCCGTCTTTGACTAACCAGCCATCCTCTGGGGCCAAGCAGGGTGATGTGAGGTTCAGTTCTGTCTCCTTGGTAGCCTACGCCCCCATGGCCTCCACGCCCAGCAACTGCCTTGGGATCCCCTCGCCTGCTGGCGGGGCCCTGGCATTAATCACATATCTTGGGGAACCCAGGTTTCTTCTCCAGGGAGGGCCCAGCTCACGCCATTGGGCTAGAGACAGATCCATGGTACCAGCCACCATGAGGCTTCAACCTCAGCATGAACAGAGAGCTCAGGCAACAGCTATGGGCAATTGGATTGTAAGAAGAGGGTCCCTCTTGACATGAGGGTAAGAGGGGCCAATACAGGACAAAGGAGAGTCTCGGGACAGGGCTTTCTCAGCCCAGGATGTCACAAGACAACTTCAGGTATGGGGCATATACCAAACACCCCTAGTCACGGCATAAAAGGGAGGTGTCCTTCCTGGAACAGTAGAGTAGGGAGATTCTAGAAAAGGCTGTGTTCAAGAGAGAAGGAGAAAGGCCAAAGAACCAGCAAACAAGTAGTTAGATTTTAAGAAAAGGAAAAAGGAAAGGAGATGTGGGGCAAAGCTGGGACATGTGGAAAGACAAAAAGGAGGCACATGTGATCCTCCCAATGACAGATTGTTCCAGCTCAGGGCTGCACATCTGCTGCAGATGGGCACTGGTCAGGTGTGCTAGGGTGAGGTGGAGATGGAGGGCGGTGAGACATAAGGTCGGACTAGACGGTCTGGGATCCACACAGGTGAGTCTGCGTCCTGTGGAAATATACAAGCATATCCTCTCCCCCGGGTTAAAAGTACATCAGGTCCCTTCCAGGTTCCTGTAAGCAAGTCTCTCCATTTGACAAGGACTTTAGGTTTAGTTAGATCAGGGTTCCAATGCCTGTACATTGGGGAATTTCCCTCAGAATCTACATTTAGTATATTAATTACAAATAGAGTATGTTGTAGAACATGATGAGGAGAGGAGTATTTAAACTCATTTTCTTGTAATTTTTTGTAACAAGAGTAAATCAAACACCGTTGGGGCTATATAATAGAACTCCCATTTGAGACAAGATATCTCTTCCCCATAATGTAAAGGGGATAGTCGTAATTACATAGGGACAGAATGTTCCTGAATGTTGATCTTCATCAGCCCAAGTTAAAATCTGAGAACTCTTTTTTACATTAGATGCCTTGCCTAGTCCTACTAGGGAAGTGGAGGTGGTGTGCGTGGGCCATGAAGAGGGCCAATCCTTCCCTGCTATGCAGGAAACATCTGCTCCTGTATCCAATATACCTTCAATTGGTTTTCCCTGAATTTGTAAAATTTTTGTAGGTCTAGTAGCATGGATTTCTTGTATCCAAAATGCTGCATCACTAGATCCAAAGCCTCCGGCCCCTCTAGCTTCCTGGGTAACAGCTGTCCCTATTTTATGTATTGGTAACAGGAGTAATTGGGCAATTCTCTGGTTGGGCTGAATCTGTATCGTTGTGGTGGGTGGGGAAAGTAAAATCTGTATTTCTCCTGTGTAGTCTGCATCAACAACTCCAGGGATGACTAAGATCCCCTGTAACGAGGTGGAGCTCCGCCCTAATATTAATCCTACAGTTCCCTCAGGCAGCGGCCCAGACACTCCTGTAGGAATGGCTGCTACTGGCGAGTCTGGGGTTAGTATTGCGTGGGTGGTTGAATGGAGGTCCAATCCTGCACTGCCTGGGGTTGCTCTGAAGAGGTCACTGACGGATTGAAATTTGCAGCAGAGGGGTTGAGGGTCGATGCCCCTATTATTGCAGGGGCCTGGTGCCGGCCCCTTCTCAAGTTTCCCAATTGAGGTGATGGGATATAACCTCCTTGGGAGCGATTTGTAGAATTTAAAGGCCGACCATTTTTATGGTATTTCGATCTACATTCCTTTGCCCAATGGAATCCTTTCTGACATCGGGGACAAACGGTTTTTGGAGGATTAATATTATTCCCTGATGTATTTCCAGGCTGTCGAGGAGCTTGCCATCTGGCTTGAGTATTATTATTTCTATTTGGGCATTCTCTGCTAAAGTGCCCAGATAAGCCACAAGAGTAGCAGTTCATATATCTTTTATTACCTGTATTATTGCTGGCTTGTCCTATGCCCTGTATATATTGAGGGTATGTCTCCCCTTTGAGAGCTGCAGCTATAGCTACACCCTGTATAAATGCTGGACTTACATCAGCACACTGTTTTATAAAATCATTTATAGTTCCCGTTCTGCGAATCGGCCTTAATAAAGCCTGACAGGTATTATTAGCATTTTCAAAAGCCAGTTGTTTGATTAGGATATCGGCAGCCTCTTCATTATTGATTACTCTCTTGACTGCCTGTATGAGGCGAGAAAGGAAATCCTGATATGGTTCCTCGACCTTCTGTTTAATCTCTGTAAGGGAGGTTGTTTTTCCTGCTGTATAAGGTAGGGATTTCCAGGCATTTACTGCACAACTGGTTACTTTAATAAGTGCCTCTTTGGGCATATACATTTGCTCCTGAGCCGTGTTAAAATCACCTTCTCCTAATATCATGTCTAGGGTTACTCCTCCTCTGGATTTTTTGCTAGTGGCTACAGCTTTCTTAGCAAGATCATCATATTCAGTTTTCCATAATAAGTAATTGCCTCCTGAGAGACAGGATTTACAAACCTGTGACCAATCATAAGGAGTCATCCATTTATTGGCTAGGGTTTCTACCAAGGTTAATGTGTAAGGAGCTAGAGGTCCATATTCAGAGCAGGCCAATTTTAATTCTTTAAGTATTTTGTAAGGTATAGCCTCCCAGGTGGGGCTTTCATCCTCATCAAACTCATTCTCATATGCAACTGGGAAGCAGAGTGAGAACTCAAGATCTCCATTAGCTTCAGCTTCTCTTATCGCCCTTTGAAATTTAGACATGGAGCTCCTAGGAGCCGCAGGACCTGGTTTAGGCTTCCTTTCTAATTTAGGGAGCCTGTTTTGAATGGGAGGGCCTCTCTCCTCTCTACTGACTGGAAAGGAACAATGATCATGTTTATGATATTTATTCTCCTTCCGATCAGTAGGCATAGCTAAATTGCTCTTAGATTGAGCTGGAGACAATAATGATGTGTCTTCTCTAGGTGGATCCGAGGGACTATTTAAAGTTTGAGAACGTTCAATAGTTTCTGCCTCTGGTGCCAAGATGCCACGAATTAAATTCCAGAGGGGAAAGGCATTTTCCGGGACCTTCTGGTCCTGCGGATGGAAGGTGTAATAATTCATAAATTGCTCTCCTATTTTAATTCCAAGTTGTTAAATTAACAGTTCCATCCTCAGGAACCCATTGACATGCATATTCTATAAAACTTTCTATCTGACTGGGAGTAACCTTAACTCCTCTGCTAGCAAGCAGATGCATTAAAAGATTAATACAGAGTCTTTTTTTCTTTAGACTCAGTATGACCCATCTTGTCAATTTAAGTTTCTGTACTAACTACCTGCTTACCCTACTTATCCTCTATAGGAGGGGTCTGCAGCACCCTACGGTGCAGTCCTATCCGTCCCAAGTACGTCCCAAGTATGGGGGGACTTACCTAGATGCCCCACGTTGGGCGCCAGTTGCTGGGGTCCAATCCCAGCGGGTCCAGGAGTCCCCAAAGGTGTGGATGGAGTCGGCGAAGAAAGAATGACACAGAGACAGCCTTCAGTTGATCAGCAGCCTAGTCAGGACCTATAGCCAGGATCTCCAGCCAAAGTTCTGGTCGGAGTTCTGGTTAGGAACTGATCCACAGTCCTGATTTTAAAGCAGGCCATATTTGTGATCCAGTCTGCCTTAATTTGTATTCACCTAAGAGTCAGTTTGTGGCTCAG